>NC_056729.1:654357326-654592326 GCF_019279795.1 Protopterus annectens | reverse complement strand
AAAAATACTTGTTTCCTGCCTTTCTGAACTAGTTTAGTCCAGTTTTCAGGTTATTGCTGAATTCAGGGCTGTGTTACAAGTTTCTGTGTTGCCCATACCTTACTTGGATAGAAGGAAGTTTCTCTCTTCACCTCTGAGAGAGGGGAGCTTTGAGCAGCCTATCTGTCCCTGGAGGAGTGGTTTCATCCCAGAACTTTTTGACTAATTTCTCTTTCATTTCCCTACTGTAAAAACCGCATTTGCACAGTTTTGTGCTCCGGGCAGCGCCGATTAGCTAGGGTTCATAGGTAGGTACTAGGCTATCGGACATGGGGCCTATACAAGCCCAGCCAAAAAGGTACCCTGGCTTTTGCCACCCAAGAAAATTATTTTCCTGTGCCACTGTCGAGCAGAGCCACAGAAGTGATCCCCAGGGTGAATTTCCTATTTCCCATCCAATCATCAAGATTTTTCTTGAAGAATGCTAATGAGGAGCTTTGTTTAATATAGAGAGGTAGTTTATTCCAGAGTATGGGAAGTCTCTGGGGTAGGAATCTATCCCTCCGGCATGTTCTGTTTATTGTGGTGACAAGCTTTAAGTCCCTAGAGCGTGTAGCTCGGAGGGATTGGGATTTCTTTAAATGGAGCATGTCCAACAGCTCTGGGTTTGACATAGCTTTGTATGTTAGGCAGAGATCACCTCTGAGTAGGCGATATACAACGGAGTAAAGCTGGAGTTTTTTGAGACGGTCTGCATAGGGCATCTGTTTGAGGCCAGTAATCCTCTTTGTGAGGTATTTCTGCGGCCTTTCCAGTTGTTGTAGATGTCTTGTGAGGTACATACCAAAAGGGGCGTTGTACTCTGTAATGGGTCTAATGAGCGATGAGTAGAGGGGAACAATGACCTTTTTTTTCTGGATGAGAAACCTTTTGTGATGAGGTGTGCCACGTAGAAGGATTTCCTGACTACTGTGGCGATGTGATTATCAAAGGAGAAACTACTGTCCACTTGTGTCCCAAGGTCTCTTTATCACACTTTCAGTGTTAAGTATACTACCGCCTATGTTGTAGTTCATGGGTACAAAGTTTTTACCAAAGGGGATGACAATGCACTTTTTAGCATTGAGCTTGAGGCCATGACTTTGACACCAGGCATCTGTCTCAGTGAGGCCCTTTTGTAGGATGTCCACATCATTAGGAGTTTCGATTATGGCTCCTAGTTTGCATTCATCTGCGAACTTCATTAGCCAAAGACCTTCTGTGTTAGCCTGTACTTCAGAGAAGTAGATACCAAACAGGAGAGGACCCAGGACTGAACCCTGTGGTACTCCACTTGTCACTGGTCTGAAGTCAGATTTGGAGTCTGCTACTTTCACAGTGTGGATTCTGTCAGTGAGCCAGTTGGCAACCCATCTTGTGACATAGGGATTTATACCTAGTTTAGTGAGTTTATCTATAATTCCAGTGTTGGGGATGGTGTCGAAAGCCTTGGCAAGATCTAGATAGGCTGTGTGAACCACCTTACCCTTGTCTACGGCTTTGGTGACTGCTTCAAAGAAATCTATCAGGTTTAGGAGACATGATCTGCCTTTTACAAACCCGAACTGGGTGGGGTCCAGAGTTTGGAGATTACCAATTTCTTTATTTATAAGTTCCATGATGATACGTTCCATGGTCTTGCAGACCAGGCTCATCAGGCTAATGGGGCAGTAGTTCCCGGGGTCTGTAAACTGTTACGGGTTAAACTATTCCCGGCTCCACAAAGTCTACTCTTCACTTTTTCCCTTGGAACTAGACAAACTTTCAACTTAAGCACTCAAACCATTCATTTCACAGCCCAGCACCTGCTCAAAACTCATAGCAAGCACTAATTAACCCTAGCACTAGACCCCCCTATACTGTCCAGAAGGACAAGGCTCTCTATTCGTCCCTACCAGCCAATCAGTAAAACAGCTCACTTTACCTATTCAGGCATGTCTAAAGGGCAGTTTCAGGTGTACTCTCCAGTACAGCTGGTGAATCTAGGCATTCTGAGGCAATGTTACAACTGCCTCATGTACGCAGGCAACGCTCTCCTCCTACCACCAAACACTAATATATGCGAGAGATGCAATTATACAGCCACACTGGAGACAAAGCTCTCTCAACCCAAGACTGGAACTGACAGTCAAGAGGAGAAGGAAAATGCAACACACCACCGGTCTCACATAGACCTATTAAACCAACACCGGCAAATAACACACATAAACACACGAAAACATGCTTGGAGGCTCTAAATAAAAATCTGCAAAAGCAATAGAGACCTCCAAAGCAGACACCCAAGCAACCTCCACACCCCATCACAAACCATGAAACACATACTTCACATAATCAGTGTGCCACGCAATCACAGCCCTTAAGGGAAAATAACACACCCAACACACTAGTAATAGGCAACTCTATAGTCAGGTACACTAATGTCCCACTAGCTAGGCTGGACAAAGAGAAGGTTACAGTTAGCTACCTGTCGGGCACCAGGATCTGCCACATAACACAAGCAGTCAGGTCACTCCAGAACAAATACGACTGTGTCATTGTCCATGTTGGTGTGAATGACTTGAGACGTACCTCCCTGTACTACATAAAAAGAGACATGCAAGAGCTCTCTGATCACGTAGCCCAAGCCGGTATAACCCTGACCCTGAGTAGTATCCTGCCCTCACCAAGAATGATGCCACAGTATAAAGAAAAAATGATCAATTTCAACAATTGGCTAAGTTTCTGGTGTCATTCAAAGGGGATCCAGTATCTGTCCGCCTGGGATGACATGCTCGACAAGCCACGTTGCTTCGCAAGAGATGGCTTGCACCTGTCACCCTTGGACTTTCGAATACTGGCCAAGGCTTTTGCCACCCCCATAGTGCCTTTTTTAGGCAAGGCTCAAAAGACAAACCCACCACCGTACATAGCACAAGTAACCAAAAACTAAGGGTAATGCTACTCAATTCCAGAAGTCTAAACCTCAAAATGCATGCACTCGAGGCACTCCTCATTATGGAGAACATTGATATCTGTGCAGTAACAGAAACCTGGTTTAAGGCTCCAGAGAGCACCCCATCACTACCAGGCTATAACACATACCATACTTTTTGGCCACAGAACCCGGACCGAAACACAAAAGGTGGGGGAGTATCTATATGCATCAAGGATACCCACACCTCCAGGTTAGTGGTGCAGCACAATGCCTCAGAGATCATCCATGTGCAACTAACAATGGGCAAAACTGCAATTCAAATTATAGCTTGCTACAGATCACCCACCATGACCCAGGACCCCCATTCCGCATTTCTGGAGACACTGGAAAATATGAAGGTTCTACCAAACACCCTAATATTGGGTGATTTCAATTACCCAGACATTAACAGGGAGAACTGCTCGAGTACTAACTCCCTTGCCCAACTTTTCCTAGAATTTATAAACTTGAACACCCTGGATCAACTGGTCAACACCCCCACCAGAGGTGACAACGTATTGGACCTGGTCATCACCAACATGGGTGACCGGTGTTCTACACCGGAGGTCAACCCCTCACTGGTTAGATCAGACCATAGACTAATCACTCTGGGTATCCACATTCCGCCTCCACCACCAATCAAGGAAACCACCATGAAAAACTTTTCAAAAGCAAACTTCACGTTACTTAAGACTGAGGTGGAAAGGTTCACAGCCCCCATGCTAAAGGACAATGCTGTCCAAGCTGCTGAATCCCTTACAAAGGCCTTCTATGAACACCTGCAACAATGCATGGATCGTGCTATCCCAAGCAAAACCAAGACTTACTCCTCCAAGAAAAGGAAACCAGTCTGGCGGACCCCTGCCATAAACAAACTGTACACTAGAAGGCGGAAACTAATACAGAAAAGAGTAAAATCCCAAGAAGGAAAGACATCCCTGATCAGTATCAGCAAGAAACTATGATCCCTCATAAAATCATCCAAGGCTATCTTCGAAAGAAACATAGCCAAGGACTCCAAAGATAACCACAAAACGTTCTTTAGCTATGTCAAGAACCTAAGTGGAAACTCTCAGATCTGATCTGAGTTAGTGCAGAATGACACAAAATACACTGAACCGACTGATACTGCCAACATTCTGGCAGACAGGTTTAGTGCAAACTTCACCCCCTAAAGTGCCCATAACCATACCAGAAGAATGTAGAGCTCCGGCAATCCCTGACACACAGGTTAAAACAGCCTTATCCAAAGCCAAAAACATAGCTTCAATGGGACCGGACGGTGTCCCAGGCTGTGTCTTACACGAACTCCAAAATGAACTAACCCCTCACCTAAACACACTGTTCAAACCCAGCCTCTCTACAGGCTACGTACCCATAGAGTGGCGCACAGCAACAGTTATCCCGCTTCACAAAGGTGGAGCGACAACGGATCCTGGGAACTATCACCGTATAAGCCTGACTAGCCTGGTCTGCAAGGCTATGGAGCGCATCATCATGGAACTCATTAAGAGAGAGACATTGGGAACCTCCAAACATTGGACCATACCCAGTTTGGCTTTGTTAAGGGCAGATCATGCCTCCTAAACCTGGTGGACTTCTTTGAGACAATTACCAAGGCATTAGATGAGGGAAAGGAGGTCCACACAGCCTACCTTGATCTCGCAAAGGCTTTCAACACCATTCCCCATTCTGGTATTGTAGACAAGCTCACCAGCCTGAACATAAACCCCTATGTCACGAGATGGGTTGCCAATTGGCTCACAGATAGAACCCACATGGTGAGAGTTGCAGGCTCTAGGTCTGAGTCTAAACCGGTTACAAGTGGCGTCCCCCAGGGCTCAGTCCTGGGACCCCTCCTGTTCAGTATATACTTCTCAGAGGAACAGGGAAGCACAGGAGGACTATGGCTGACCAGTTTCACAGACAACTGCAAACTGGGGGCCATAATTGACTCTCTGGCTGATACAGACATCCAGAAGGGTCTCACTGAGACAGATACCTGGTGTCAAAATCATGGCCTCAAGCTAAATGCCAAAAAGTGATTAGTCATCCCCTTTGTAAAAAACAAAGTATCCTTGAACTACCACATACGTGGTAGTCCCCTAAATACAGAAAATGTAATAAGGGATCTGGGGTCCCAAGTAGATAGTAATCTCTCCTTTGATAATCATATTGCCAAGGTGGTTAGAAAATCCTTCTATGTGGCCCACCTAATCACAAAAGGGATCGCATCTAGAACTAAAGAGGTTATTGTGCCCCTCTACTCATCACTCATCAGACCCATCATAGAGTACAACACCCCATTTGGGATGTACCTTACAAGACATTTGCAACAGTTGGAAAGACCACAGAAGTACCTCACCAAGAGGATTACCGGCCTCAAACAGATGCCCTATGCAGCCCGACTGAAGAAACTCCAGCTATACCCTGTTGCATACCGCTTACTCAGAGGTGATCTCTGCCTGACATACAAGGCCATGTCCAACCCAGAATTGATGGACATGCTCCACCTAAAAAAAAAAAAAAAAAAATCCCTGAGAGCCACACTCTTTAGGGATCTAAACCTCACCACAACGATAAATAGGACTTGCTGGAGGGATAGATCCCTGTCTCAGAGACTCCCCATGCTTTGGAACAGGATTCCAATCTACATTAGGCAGAGCCCCTCACTTACACTCTTCAAGAGAAACCTTGACGAGTGGATGGGTAATAGAAAATGTACCCCGGGGATCACTGTAGTGGCTCTGCTGGACAGAGGCACAGGGAACTAATGGCTCTGCTGGACAGAGGCAAAGAGAACTAATCTAAGGGGGTGGCGAAAGCCAACACATTCTGGCTAGGCTTACAGATGCCCTCGGGCAGATAGCCTAGTACTTACCTATGAACCTATAAAGTGGGACTTCAGGGTACACACACACACACACACACACACACACACACACACACACACACACACACACACACACACACACACACACACACACACACACACACACACACACACGCACGCACACACACACACACACACACACACACACACACACACACACACTAACTAAGCTGAACGAGCACCATCCATAAATAACTAAGTAGCTGAATGAGCACGAGCACCATAATAACTAAGCTGAATGAGCACTATCCATAAATAACTAGGTAGGTGAACGAGCACCATAACAACTAAGCTGAACGAGCACCATAATAACTAAGCTGAATGAGCACTATCCATAAATAACTAGGTAGGTGAACGAGCACCATAACAACTAAGCTGAATGAGCACCATAATAACTAAGCTGAGTGAGCACCATAATAACTAAGCAGCTGAACGAACACATTAAAACATCATCTTACCTTGGTTGACTCTGGCAGCTGTGTTTGCAAGCATAGTTCCGCAGACTTTTGTTTTCAAATTTTTCACATTAACATGCAAAGCATGCAGGAGTCCTCTGTTGGGCCCTCCTCCCTCTGCAGCTGTAAAAGCGGGGGGACGCCCCCTCCCCCTCGCCCTATGGTTCCGGCACCTATGCGCATAGAACACCTGCTTCTAACTCGACAAATACTCCACCTTGATCCATAGTTATAAAATTTCTTTCATTTCTGGACAAGGAACTAATATTAAATTCTACTTGGAGAAAATCACCCTTAAAATACAATCAAAGCCTGATATGGTTCGACAGTGATTATTCTTCCAGAATACTAGAACAAAAGAAAAAAGTCTGGCCAATAATAAAACTTTTGAAACGAAACAACATTAAAGCACAGCTGGCCTTTCCAGCCAAGATAAAAATACTTTTTACCAATGAGATGAGAACCTTTAATGACTTAGAAGAAGCTACAATATTCATCAAAAACAACAACATAGTATCTATCCCAAAAGAAATGGAATGGATGGCCCCTACTCTTAAAAGAAACAAATCCTTGGACTGATGCTAGAAAGAAGAAACAAAAAAAACAATTCCAGGATAGCTGTCCCAAAAACGTAACTCTTACAACTACATCCCTCAAAGTATCAACCGATATGGGACATCACTTGTCACCTGTTTTTATTTAAAAGAAAAAGGAGGGTTTCTTAAACAACTGAGAAACAGTAATGATTTATTTAGAATTTTCAGAGAGTCCAGTAATTCTTCACAAATGTTACTATTTACATTATATGTAAGCCAGACAAAGCAACATATAATATAAACATAGAAGTTTCTATTGCCCTGCTTGTACTCAGTGAATACTTATCTTGTTCATTTTTCATAGTTTTTACTTATAATAATTTAAGTAATTAATTAATTCAACAAGGTACCATTCACCAGAGTTCAAACTCAAATGTAACAAATTAACATCATATATAATAGCAGTAACAGTAGAGTGTTTTGAAAAAAATTGCTGTCATGGAGACTAATGCCTTCTTCAGTTAAAGTATGATTTAGAAATGTCATGTAAATCTTGGTTGAATAATAGTAGCAAGCTCCTAGTACAAATGTCAGTGTTCATCGTGTTTCACTGTTGCAGTCATTACACTTGGGTTATCCTGCTGGCAGGCTACCCGCAGTCGGCCTGAATTCCAAAGTCCTGGTCCGGCGTTGGTTGCTGTCGCCTCTTCCCTGACGTCAGTGTGCCAGGGGTATATAAGATGCAGCCGACGCCATTTTATTCAGTCTTTCTTGCCGTGCGGTGCCGAAGCAAAAGCAGTTCGCAAGTGCCGGTTGGCCGACTCCTGAGATTTTCGAAACGAATTTCAGATCCGAAGTTTTCAATAAAGCTAAGTACCCCATTGGAGAAACTTTTTTCTTGCTCCAGACCGATGACAGAAAAAGTTAACAATTGTATTTCTTGTGGGAAGCAAATACCTCATAAGGATTTTCATTCTTACTTGTATTCCTTGCCTAGGCCCTGACCACGACATTGCTAGCTGTCGGTTTTGTGCTAGATTTAACCAATGCACTATTAAGTGTCAGTACGATTTTGCCTTTCATTACTTTGGCCGAAGGTTTAATTATATAATGCCGCCGACGACCGCAGTTTATAAAAAGCACAAGGAAAAGGAAAAGGACAGGCATCCGAGGTCCAAAACCGATGAGGCCTCCGCTAGGCCAGTCGCCGGTTCTCAGTGAGGCGCTTTCGCAGCCTCTGACGCCAGCTACCTCAGAGCCACAGGCCACTACCGACTCCCACGTGGAGACAGCTAGGCCTCTGGATACTCAAGGTATTGGACACTCGGAAACGATTCCCTCAGATGGGTCCAGAGCCGCTGAGCAGGCATCGGCTTCTGAGGGTGTTTTCAGACCTACACAGTTATATGTTAAGCCAACCTCAGCTTCCAAGACAAAAACTAAAACAGCTTTAAAGACAAAGAAACAAGTACAGCATTCTCCTGGACAGACTTCCATGCCTAAAATACAGATGCTTAAAATGGCCGAAGACCTAATTACTTTGATTAGGGGTTCCCATCCCCTTCCTGATAAGAGGCCTAGGCAAGACACAGAATATGACTCCTCTGATCAGGTTTCCATTTCCTCTGATTCCTCTTCAGAACAGGAATACTCTCTGCCTCCCTGTGAGGATTCTGATGCTGAAGAATCTATCCCTTCAGCTTCTCCTCCTGAGGATTATTCTTTTGGGGAAACCCTGCATATTATGAGGGAGCATTTCCACTGGGAAAGCCAGGATTACTCAGTATCAAAGAAAAGGCTCAGAGACTTTCTTCTACTTCCCCAACATAGACCTCTTGCTATTCCACCTGTCTCCTGACTCTTTGCCTCCTGCACCTGTTAAGCCAGACCGATACTACAGGGTTCCAGACTCTCATAAATTTCTTTATAAAAACCCTGCTGCTGACCCAGAAACAATATCTCAGGGTCCCAAAGGGGTCAAGGCCTCTACAGCTAAATACCCTGTTCCCTCGGATAGGGATTCTAGGTCACTGGACAGATGGGGGAAAAAAGTTTACACTTCTGCTACCTTGGCTGTAAAGGCTTTAAATTGTCAGTTTCATATGCTTAAATATCAGCAATACTTAATGTCACTGCTAAAGCAGAAAATGTTGACAAATTCTGAATGTTCTGAAAACAAGGGAATGCAGGATTTATTGCATGCAGCTGAACAAGTGGGAAAGCATACTTTGCAATGTGATTTTGATTCACTGGAGGCCTCTTGTAGGGCCGCTGTTACAGGTTCTGTTATTAGAAGGCATGCTTGGTTAAAGGAACAAAATCTGCCTTATCATTTTAAAGCAAAATTATTGGATGCTCCATTACAGCATGATACTTTGTTTGGTGTTAAGGCAGAAGAGGTGCTGAAGAAAATGGAGGATAAAGCGAAATCTATGCAGACAGTAAAGGATTTCTTACAGGTACAACATCCCAGATTTAGCAGGAACTGGCCTTGTAAGAATTGATCCTTTCCAGTGTCAAGACAGACCACAAAGAGGCAGATACAGACGCCCTAGAGGCAGACAACAACCCCAGGGCTCATACAGGCCCAAACAATGGGGTGCTACTACCTCCAAAAGTGGAGAAGACAAGTCACAGCCATATAGGAAACAGTCCCAATGACTTTTCTCTGCCAATGCCAAGCACTTATCTTTTGGCAGCACCCATAGGGGGAAAGCTAACACTTTTTTCAAATTGGCACAGGATCACCCAGGACAAATGGGTCTTAAACATAGTCTGTCAGAGCTACAGGTTCCACTTTCACACCCTTCCAAAGGCAAAAGGTATGCCAGACCTGCCACACAATCAATGGGCAGAGGCACAAAAGCAAGTTTCATGTCTCATGGACATGAGGGCTATTCAACCAGTACCACAGCAAGAGCAGGGACAAGGATTTTACTCAAGACTTTTCTTAGTACCCAGAAAGGACAAAGCTTGGAGACCGATTCTGGACCTGTCTATTCTAAACACTTTTCTGGACGTTCCAAAATGCAAAATGTTGACTCTGCAGCAGCTTCTGCCCATGCTGGGCAAGAAGGCTTGGCTTGTAACGTTGGACCTCAAAGAGGTATACCTGCATGTCCCAATCAGACAATCTTGCCGAAGATACCTCCAGATTCATAGCTGGTTCAATGCACTACCAATTCTCTGCACTGCCCTTTGGCTTATCTACTGCGCCCAGGGTCTTCACAAAATGCCTGGCACCAGTAATTGCATTTTGCAGACAAAGAGGAATTCAAATATATCCCTCCTTGGACGACTGCCTTATTCAAGCAGAGAACAAAGACATTCTACTAAAGTATCTGTCGTTTGTTAAAAGATTACTAATTTGCCTAGGGTACACAGTAAACGAAAAGAAATCAAAACTAGTGCCCTCTCAAGAGATAATATTCCTGGGTGCAAACTTAAATACAACTGCCCAGATGGCTTATCTCACGCCAGACAATCAAAGGCAACTGACTTCATACTTCAAAAGCATGGCAACAAAGACCCAGTTATCTGCAGGAAAAATTCTGCAGGCTTTGGGCTTCATGGCATCCTGCATTCTGCTAATTCCATATGCAAGACTGCATATGAGGAAGCTACAATGTACCTAAAAAGTGTTTGGACTCAACATTGCCACAGCCTGGAAACAATAATTACTCTCATTCCCTGCCTGCAACAGGAGTTTCGATGGTGGGCACAGGCCTGTCATCACAACAAGGGACAGCCATTCATCTTACCCACAGCTGGGCAGACACTAACAATGTTGCATCAGATTATGCCTGGGGGGCCCACATGGCAGGAAAATGTATTCAGGGCACATGGCCCGCAAGCCAAATGCATCTTCATATAAATCAAAAAGAGATGCTAGCTGTACAGAATGCCCTGACAGCCTTCAAGGAATTACTTCATCCAGGACAACTGCTGATAAAAATGGACAGTACTACCGTCATGTGGTACATAAACAAGCAAGGAGGCACTCATTCCTACCCCCTCTGCAGACAAGCCATGACGTTGTGGAACACAGCATTGACTTATCAAGTGCACCTGCAAGCACAATTCCTGCCAGGAAAAACAAATACTCTGGCAGACGAACTAAGCAGAAACCTCATGGACCCTCACGAGTGGAAACTAGATCCACAAGTCTTCAGCATGATAACAAGGAAATGGGGATGCCCAGACATAGATATATTTGCCTCCCCTCACAACTGCCAACTACAGAGATTCTGCTCAAGGACTTGGAAAGTGGATGCTCTATCATTCAGCTGGAAAACCCTTACAGTTTATGCCTTTCCTCCTCTGCCTCTCCTCCCCAAAGTACTCCTAAAGGTCAGACAAGAGAAGCCAAAAATTATACTGATTGCCCCAGACTGGCCACGACAGCACTGGTATCCAATCCTAAAGAATTTGTCTCAAGGCCCAGCCTGGACATTACCTCAAATTCCTCATCTACTGACCCAACAAAACAATCAGATCCTGCACAGCCAACTCAAAACACTAAATCTGGCTGCATGACAGATATTATAACCATTCAGGACACACCTCTCTCTAAAGCAGTTGTGGATGTTATTTTGGAGACCAGGAGGCCCAGCACCAGAAATATTATGTAGAAAAATGGAAGAGATTCTGTGCTTGGAACCAGCACAAGGAATTGACACACTTGTACCAAATATTCCTCAGATTTTACAATACCTAACTGAGATGCTGGACAAAGGCCTATCCTTCTCAACAATTAAGATCCATGCTTCTGCCATTTCAGCTCACTACAATACGGACCCAACTATTTTTTCGCATCCACTGCTGAGGCAGTACCTCAGAGGGGCCAGAAACATAAGACCTCCAAGGAGAGCACCAATACCTACATGGGACCTCAATTTTGTCTTGGAAAAACTCAAACTGACTCTTTTTGAGCCTGCCAATACAGCCGACATAAAGTTCTTATCATGGAAAACAGCTCTGCTCCTAGCAATAACTTCAGCAAGAAGAGTCTCAGAGTTACAGGCATTAATGGCTGTGGAACCTTTTATTATTTTCCATCCAGACAGGGTTTCTATATGGACAAACCCAACATTTATGCCAAAGGTAGTGTCCAGTGTGGCTCTTAACCAAACTATTCACTTGCCTACCTTTTATCCAAACCTACAGAATAAAGGGGAGAGACTCCTGCATTCTTTGGACATACACAGACAGCTAAGCTTCTACTTGGACAAAGCTAAAGCTTTCAGAAAGACTGAGCAACTTTTAGTGGCATATGCTGCAGGATCACAAGGAAAGGCTATTTCAAAGCAGACTATTTCAAAATGGATAGGCCACTGCATTCGTTTCTGCTATTCACAACATGGCAAAACCACTGCCTAAGGGCATTAGGCCACATTCTACCAGAGCAGCAGCCACTTCAGCAGCCTTCCTCAGAGGAGTACCAACCAAGGATATTTTGGAGGCTGCAACTTGGACTTCAGTGCATAGCACTACCACTTACCTCTTTACTCTAAATCCAGAGCAGGCTTTGCCACTGCAGTTCTGCAGGGCCTCATAGCCACTCCTAATTCTATTTAGGGCCAGCCACCCAACCTCAGCTTTGGGATTCAACCCAAGTGTAATGACTGCAACAGTGAAACACAATGAACATAGTACTGTTGTGTACCTACCATAAATGTAGATGTTCGAGTGTATTCACTGTTGCAGTCCAGGTTACCCTCCCTCTATCCCCCTTTTCATTGCTGGGACTTATCTGTATTTCTCTATTCTATACAACCTATGTGGTGTATTTGCTTGTAGATGAAGGTAATGTTTATGTTATTGCATGCTTTTTTATAAGCAGAATTTTTAGTCTACCCTTTTGGGGGCACCTGACATCTGGGGCAAGAAAAACTGAAGAAAATGGCGTCGGCTGCATCTTATATACCCCTGGCGCACTAACGTCAGGGAAGAGGAGAAAGCAACCGACGCCGGAGCAGGACTTTGGAATTCAGGCCGACTGCGGGTAGCCTGCCAGCAAGATAACCCAAGTGTAATGACTGCAACAGTGAATACACTCAAACATCCACATTTATGGTAGGTACACAACTGTACTTTATTATTCTGTCTAAACATAGTTAATATCAATTATGGCAGGCATCATAGCTTCGAGTGCTATTTAATTAAGCCTGACATGGTGTGTGTGGATGCAGCTGTGTCTGGCAGCTGTTGTATGCTGTCATTTTCATCTCCGAGAAGCTGTGGGTTGCGGCTTGTGATCGAGGTTTACTGATGCTTGTGTATTAGGAAGAGACATTTGGTGTTTTAGCCTGGATCCAGGGGAAGGGGGTGGATAAAACTGTGATTTGGGATATTTTGGCAGTGAATAGTTTGTTTATACATCTGCTGAGTAAGAGGTGGGAAGGCTGGAAGAATGTGTTATCTCTTGTTGTGGTGGCTTGTTGGGAGTTTTTTTTTTTTATCTGTTTGCTCTCTGTTCTTTTCCTGGCTGCTGCCTGACTGAAAGGGAGGGAATTTAGACTTGTGGTCTCTCAAATAAATAAGCAACAGCAAAAAAAAAAAAAAAAAAACACAATAGTTATGTAGTGTATGATTTGAGTAAATCTAGACATAAAATACATAATCATTATATAAGATGAAGCAGTCTACTGAATTTAGATATTAAAGGCAGGATTTAATAACATGGGCTTGTGTATAATAACACTACTGTCTTAACTTGTCATAAATTACATGCACTACATTGAACATCAAGGGGAAGCATGATGATTTTCTTATATAAGTAAATATGCATAACAAGTCATGTAATTCCTTTAACTTGAATTTTAGTTTTTGTAACCCATTTGACCATATATAATACTTAAGCGGTTACCAGGGTAACTAATGTTTATACATGACATCAAACTGACAAAGTTGTTCAAGAGAAACAATAGAAGCCTGAACTTGAAATGTCACAGAATGTAACAATCATATTCTGAACAACTAGTATTAAATTGACAATAGACACTGTTTAATAACATGGGCATGTGTATAATAACACTACTGTTTTAACTTGTCATAAATGACATACACTATATTGAACATCAAGGGGAAACATGATGATTTTCTCATGTAAGTGTGGATAACAAGTCATATAATTGCTTTAACCTGAATTGTGGTTTTGTAAACGATCTTGACCATACATAATACTTAAGCTGTTACCAAGGTAACTAATGTTTTATACATGACATCAAATCCATCTTGACATACATAATACTTAAGCTGTTACCAAGGTAACTAATGTTTTATAAGTGACATCAAATTGATAGTTGTTCAAGGGAAACAATAGACGCCTGAACTAGGAATGTCACAGAATGTAATAATCACATTCTGAACAAATAGTATTAAATAGACAATAATCACTCAGTTAACCTTTGCTTATTATACAAGTAGAATGTTGCCGTTTAAATCTAAAAACTTTCAGTATATGCCATAAAATGCCAGTTTATGAATATGAAAAGGGAACTTGTAATCATTAATCACAATACATGAATTTGTTGTTTTTAACTTATAATCTCACTCATTTTATAAAAAGAAATGACAGATATGAAAATCTTTATGTGTAGGAAATGGGGGGAAGAGGGATGCACTGATAATTAAAATGCACTAACTTTCATCAATGTTCACATAAAACAAACTTGATGCTTTAAGTAAGATAGCAACAAAGTGATTACTTAAATGCTGGCAAACAATGAAATATAACTTCTGATGTATCCAGTAAAATACATTGTATTGTAAACATTAGGTATAAATATTATTATCATCTATTTATATTAAGTCATCAGTTTTGAAATACTTCATCAATAAGGGTAAATATGTTAAATAACTGTGTGCTATAATCTTTTACTGATATGGTTTTATATATGATACATCCTACTTTACTATGATTGAATTGCTTGTCATCTTTCATGTAAATATTAATTGCTTATAGGTAGACATTTATATTGTATTAGAATTCTGTGTAATCTAAATAGTATTATACCTGTTCAAAATACTATAAATATTGCTTATTCCTATTACAAACATTCTCAATATGATAATTCAATTTATGGAGCTCAGATGTTCTGGATTGTCAAGGTATGAGTAATAATCAGATGGATTTAGGGTTATCCATCAGATTAGGAATGATTTTCATTCCATGGCTAGTGCGGATTTTAGTTTTGTTAACATTTATTAATTTAAATTTGTTATTTCACAAAAACATTTTAGTATGCCTGACCAAAACATTATTTTATTGGTAAAAACTCAAAGTATAAAACTGATAATTTCCTTTAAAAGCTGAAACATATACTTTATAGTTATCAGAGGAAAATGTTTAATAGTCACAATAAAACAAAAAATACATAGTCTAAATAACCAAAGATGGATTCAACTTTATTATCTTTAAATACCAATGGCTTAAACAATCCTAGAAAGAGATCAAATCTACTGAATTATTTAAAATTGAACAAAGCACAAATTGTCTTCCTTCAAGAAACTCATTTCAAAACAAATGACAATTACAAATGGAATCCTAAGGAATATATGATATTGGCACAATCCACTAATAAGACAAGGACAAAAGGGGTAACAATTTTATGGAAAATAAATGTGATTAACCCAGAAATCATTTATACATATGAAGATAAAGAAGGCCTTATGGCATTAGTAATAGTTAAATATAATAACAGAATATTGGCCTTAACCAATCTATACTGTTTCCTAGTCATTGGAACAAGAACTGTTAAAAAACACTTGGATTTCATTTCCAATAATTATAAAGGCAACTTAATATTAGGAGATTTTAACTGTATAGTTGATATTTCTGAAACTACAAATAAAAGACCGCTGCGTACATCTGCTGTATCAAAAATTTTAAACAAGTGGGTAGAATCATTTCATCTTGTAGATACTTTCAAATTTAAAGAAGATAAATCTTTGTTGTTTTCCCATCAAGATCACAGATTTGGTACCCAGACTAGAATAGATAAAATATTTGCTGCCCATGACTTACACTCTAAAGTCATTAATTTCTCAATCACTCCCTGTCCCTATTCAGACCACAATTCATTGATAGTAAAACTTCAAAATGGGTACAAACCATTAATCTTTAATTCCAGAATTCCAGCATATATAACTAAAATTAAAGAATTCAAACCCTCGTTATTATCTGAATTACACTTCTTCTTAGATATTAATTATACCACAGAGATAAATAAAATAATGATATGGGACTCATTAAAAGCTTACATATGTGGTAAACCCTAACTTAGTATAAAAAAAATCAGAGAATGGGATTCTGAATTATTAGATCTGCAATCCAAACTTTTGTCAGCAAAAGCTGAAAAAAATCATGTGGACATGAAAAAGAAAGTAGAAGTACTAAACAATAAATACAACAAATTTCTAACACATAAAACTAGTTTAGCTTTAGGAAAACTAAAAATTAATACCTTGGCCACTTCTCCCAAATATCTACATAATTTATCCACAAGACTCAAAATACAATCAAAAGCTAATAACATTAAAAGTATCTTCCATGAAAAGAAAGGGAAAATGTCCTGGATATAGGTGGCATTCTTGATGTCTATAGAAATCACTGTATGGAACATTTCGAAAAAGAAAATATACATATCGATCAATTAAATCTAGATGAAAAATTGTATAAAAAAAACAGAAAAATTAAAACTAGATCTGCAAGCACCCATATCCTACAAAGAAATTACAGATACAATAAAAGAGGGTAAAAATAATAAAGCTCCAGGTATAGATGGCATAATTATGGAAATATATAAACTTTTCCCCTTCAGAGATACTATCCCTCTTCCATAAAACTCTATCAGAAATGCAGTCACAAGCTTTAATACCACTCTCTTGGAGAAGTTCCTTAATCACACTAATCCTAAAGGAAAACAAACCCCCAAACCTCTTTACCTCAAATAGATTCATATCATTATTAAATAATGACTATAAGATATTTATGACAATATTAACTAACGGAATGAAAATAACACTATCCACAACAATAAATAATGATCAAACTGGATTTATATATCATAGACACACACATGACAGTATTAAAAAGATAATTTCTCTTACAGATTATGTTAATAAAGAAAATAAAGAAACACTCATAATTGGCTTAGCTATGGAGAAAGCCTTTGATTCCCTAAATTGGGACTATTTATTCAAAATCCTAATGATGTTTGAATTTCCTGCATCCTTTGTTCATCTCCTAAAGAATATATATATATATATATATATATATATATATATATATATATATATATATATATATATTTATATACACATACATACACACACACACATATATATGTATATATATATATATATATATATATATATATATATATATATATATATATATATACACACAAATAATTCAGTGCATGTCAAGTTAGGTCCTTTTACCTCTGAATCTGTACATATAATAAAAGGCACTAAGCAAGGATGTCCCATGTCACCGATTCTATTTGCTCTGGCTATTGAAATATTGGCAGATTCAATTTGTAACAGTATAAAAATCAAAGGAATAGGTATCTATGAACAAACCAATTCTAAAGTAATGCTATTTGCTGATAACATATTATTAACATTATCTAATACAAAAGAGACATAAGAAGAATTAGATGTATTAATTGGCAAATTTCACATGACTTCAGGACTCCATTTCAATAAATCAAAATGTTTATTTTTAAATAAAAGAAGAACTGCAGACTAAGGGGGATCACATCATAGGGAAACAAGAATCTACCTTAAAATATGTAGGAATTGAGTTATGCAAGGATAATAATGAATTAGTCTAAAAAAACTACAATAATATCAATACAATTAAAATCTCTGTGGAAAATGAAACAAAATAATATTAACATTTGAAGACAGACTACAGTTAATAAAAATGTTTTTACATCCCAAGATCCTATATATAGCCTTGGTATTACAACTATTACCAGAAAGGAATATACTTAACGAAGTAAATTCATGCCTAATAACATTTTTATGGTTCCCCAAAAGAAACAGAATAGCTTTAATACATCATATCAGACTACGGAAAGAGGGAGGATCAAACTTTCCTGATATAGAAACTTATGTAAAAGCATCAATAGCTAAAACAATCTCAGATTGGATAAGTCCAAATTACTCTGCAAACTGGAAAGAATTACTAACTGTAATATCAATAAATTAATTTGATTTACAAAAAAAATTTCAAATAACAGATAAAAACTATTTGCCATGGCAGATATGTATTAGTATACAATATAACATAAGTAAACCCACTAAAACGCGTATGATTAATTATTACATTGATTCATTTAGGAAAATTATTAATGCAAATATAGATTTAAAAATCTGGTTTGATCTTTTAACACCATTTATAGTCACAAAGAACTTTCTACATAAAATATGTAGAGAAATTATTAATTCCTGGGAACAGAAATGATTTGTTTGTTGCCTCCAAAGTATCAAAGAACTAAAAGTTTTAGATATGCAAGTAATAAAAACAACATACAAAATTCCGCAACAGGACTGGCTAACTTTACAGAGTACTCTGTCATATTCGCAGGATTTAAGTAGAATAATTAACAGTTCTTCATTTAAAGAAATACCTAAATTTACAAAATACATATATGAAATCATATATAATGACTTTGATATGGGAAACAGTGTTTCAAAATTTTACAAAATATTGATAAACTATAAAACAACACCCAAAACCTCATATTGGAAATATATAACAAAAGGACACTCAGTACAGTTAACTGAAGATATTAAAACAAATATCTTATTGTCGATAAAATATACATCCTTTACACAATACTGGAAAGTTTTTAAATGGAAATGCTTGCACAGACCATTCTTAACCCCAGACAGAATCAGTAAAATTAGTTCTTCCATAAAGGGAATATGTTGGAGATGTGAGAAAGTACAAAATGCAGATTGAAACCACATTTTCTTTGATTGTGTTAAAATTAAGCCATTTTGGAATGGTATTAATAGCTTTCTACAAGCTTTATTTAATGAATCATTTTATGTAACTAAAGCTGTTGTATTATTAAATGTGAACGAAGGTCCTCATTTGAATAGGTCAAACATGTATATAGTATGGACTATACTGGCAATTTCAAGGTAGTGTATAACAGGAAGATGGAATAGAAACACAATACCAATGTTGGAAGGCGTCTACAGCCTACTGAAGACCACAGTATTATTGGAAATTAAAATTAAAGAACTAAGAATTTGCCAAAGGCATTTATCAACAACCCGTGGGGAAGCGACTTATCGCTTCTTGACACTATACAGTAATTGATCAGAGACTCTTATAATGGATTGGACATACTTGTAAAGTAATTCTGTACATTAAGATCTGTTATAGTGTCAGGCTAATGTAAATAGTGTACATAGTTATTTAAGATGTTATGTATAAATACTATAGAATTCATTCAAATGTGTTTGAAAAGTAAAAAAAATTTGAGAAAAAAAAAGATTGAAACAATACTAATTTCATGAACTTTAATCATACTTTGACATAGGAATGGGGTCCATTCCCATCATGGTATTAGAAATCCAAAAGACTTGGAGAAATGAAAGAGGGAGAAGCCAGAGGATATAACAAATCTACTGGCCGAGAAATTTTGCTCAAGCTTTGTCTTCTCTCGCCCAGACACCCCTCTGGAAATACCCTCAACCATAACTCTCCATCATTAGAGAACAAGTCCTCAGTGCACTGTCCAAGGTCAAGTAAACTGTATTGATTGGCCCAGATAGTATCCCAGGATGCCTCTTTAATAGCATGAAACATGACCTGTCAGGACCACTAGAATCAAAATGTAACCATAGCCTTCAGATAGGCTTTGTGCCAAGTGAATGAAGGGCAGCAACTGTCATCTCTGTGTTCAAAGGTGACCCATCTACAGACCCAGGTAACTGTAGGCCCATAAGTCTGACTGGTCTCATATGTAAAGCCTTGGAAAGAATTATTACAGAAATAATAAACAATGACATAAGAAACTTTCAGACACTGGATCCAGCTCATTCTGGTTTCGTCAAGGGCAGGTCAAGTCTACTGAACCTGATGGACTTTTCCAGAAGGTCACCAGCACAGTGGATGAGGGCAAAATGGGGCATGCTGCCTACCTTGACCTGGCCAAAGCAGTCAACATAGTGCCCTACACAGGCATTGTAGATTAACTCAAAAAATTGGTATAAAACCCAGTGTCACCAGATATCTATTTGGCTCAAAGATAGGACTTGAGAAGTTAGAATAAGGGAGTCTACCTCAACAAAAAGGCCAGTCACTAGCAGAGTCCTTCAGGGCTCAGTGCTGAGGCTACATCTGTTTAACATCTACTTCTTTGAAGTCAAGGTCAACAACAAGGTCTTCTGCTGACCAAGCCTAGAGACGATTGCAAACTATGTGCAGTTGTAGAGTCCCCTGAAGACTCATAAGCCCTCCAAGAAGGCCTGACACAACCAGTAACTGGTGCAAGAGCCATGGTCTAAAACTCAGTGCTATAAAATGCATAATAGCATTCTTTGGGAAGACAGCTACCCCTGGAAGCTACCACATTGATCATACACCTCTAAGAGCAGACCCTTTTGTCAGGGATTTTGGAATGCATATGGACAATAACCTTGCCTTTATTCATTATGTGTCAATGGGAGTAAAGAAATCATTCTGTGTTGTGCAACTTATAATCAAAGATGTGGCTTCTAGGTCCAAGTATGTCATAATTACACTGTACTCTGCCTTCATCAGATCATCCATTGAGTACAGCGCCTCCTTCAGTATGTACTTGACCAGACGTATGCAACAACTGGAGTGTACACAGATGTTCCTCACAAAAAAGAATGCAATGTGTAAACATGTCCTGCTTTGACTGCCTGAAAGCCCTATCCCTGTACTAGGTTTCCCAGTGAATGCAGTGAGGCTGTCTGTGCCTGGCCTATATATCATCCTGCAATCCCACTCTGATGCACCTGTTGTTCATCTACAAAATAAATAGTATGAGAATTACCCAATCTAGGGATCTAAATCTTATCTGCAGTGTAAATTGGACAAGTTGGAGGTACAGGTATACGTCTGAGACTCCCCTTCTCTGGAGCAGGCTTCTCATCCACGTGAAGCAGAATTTTTCCCGAACCCAGTTCAAATGTAACTTGGACCAGTGGATAGGGAATCAGAAATTTCTCCCTGGTCTGGCACCTGTATCAATGTTAGACAGAGAGGCAGCTTGTAAATGCTTGACCACCCATGCCTAAGCCAACATATACTCCTTAAAATAGCGCTATGGTATTAAAACTTGTCAGATATATTTTAGAATTATGGCTAGGCTTAAAAAGCCACCCTGGGGTCATTAGCCTATTAATCAACTATGAACCAATGAATCCCCCTCCACCCACTGAGACACTGAACACTGAAGTCATCATCCCCAACTGCCCATTCCCTCTGGAGATACTGTGGTCTGTGAACTCACTCCCTGCCAAACTGCAAGACTGGCATTGAATTGTGGCTCACAAGGAAGTTGCGTCTGTGAGGAAAGCTTGTGCAAGGCCACATGTGGCGTTTTTGAATGCTGTGATATGGCGCTATCCACTATTGAAGATTGATCAACATGTATATTGGATGGATTGGAATGAAAACTGCATTCAAATGTTTGGATACCGAGCATAATCGATAGATTTTGTGCTTTAATTTGAAGCTTTTGATTACATATGTAAGAAGTATGACATCATCAGCAAGACAGGTGGAAGCACTGCCAAGTAAGACACACTTTTATGGCTATAGTGCTAAAAGCTTCTCCTCAGACCTTCAAAGAGATATTAAACCTCACCTTCCCAGTAGGTTCCAAAGAGTCCAAGCCTGTTAAAGAAGTCTTCATATGTAAACCACTGTTTCATTCAGAGGTTAACTGTGTTTCCTATGTAATGCCAACTGTGACTGGCAACTCTGCTGATGCTTAGTAAATCATAAACACTTCCTAAAACCCCTGTCTATATACCCTCCTTGTTTGAGCATCAGATGAAGTTTGTCTGCAGTGGATATTGGCTACCACCAAAAACCTTGTTTCAGGCTTCAGATACCAATTTCAGTGTGAAAGTTGCTCTCATTCAGTGGCTAATAACTTTCATACATTTTGGGAATGTCCATATGTGATGCAACTTTGGTACAAAGCAGTCTTACTGATGGAGGATATCTTAGATCTGCATTATCAGATATAACTGGTTAACATTGGCTTCTAAGGTGTACCCAGCCATGCAGTCATCTGTAATTTTTTTTACAGTTCTAGCAACTATTATTACATTATGTATTGCTTTTGTGTGGAAAATGTGAAGTTGTTGTCTTAAGGAATGTTTACTTATGCACATTGTCATTTTCATAAAACAGTTTTAGTCCTTTGTTGGGTGAAGACCCTAAATGTACAAGTTTGCAGATTAATACATTTTGACAGACTGCTTTCAATGTATCTATCTATGTACATGCAGTGTGTTTAATAGCAACGACATGTATTGTTTGTTTCTTGTGTAATTGGAATCATGTGTTTATTTGTGGTTTGATATTCTAAATGTTATATATTTGGAATGTTGGTTAGTATTTAGTTATATACTGCACTGTGCCATTCAGTTATTCCTTGGTTAACTGTTTGTCTGATGTCACTTTGCAGTGAAAAATAATCTTGTAATCAAATCTGCATAAAAAATATTTTGCTTTGCAAACTGTTGCAGCTATTCAGTCTATAGAATTACCAAATTATATGGTTAATACTATGCCTTGTTCCAGTTTAAACTTAGATTAATAGTTTCTTATGGTTAGTACTTTACCACTGTCTATAATATCTAAACAGTATCTAGGAATTTTATCTCTAAAGCCTGATATATGCAAACACTTACTAATAAGATTATATTAGTGTTCTCAAACTAAGGCGACTAAAGAACAAACCCTCCTTTGACCTCTACATTTCTGTTGTGGTTAGAAAACTATTCAGCCTTGTGCATGTTATCTTTCTTGGTATCTTTTCAAGGCCCAGATAAGTTATAGTTTCACTTTATTCTTCCTTTATTAGGCTCATCATTGACTATAATACTTCCTTCAGTAAGTACCTCACTAAGCATCTAAAACATCTCCATAGACCTCAGTGTTTTCTCACCAAAAAGATTTTGTGTCATAGTACCCTTAGCTAATCTGACAGACTCAAAACTCTATTCCCCTACTCATTCTCATATAGGCTTTGAAGGGTCGATCTCTGTTTTGCTTTTTGTACTCTGACTAGACTCTGCACTCACTCTGCAGTGGTAAAGCAAACTCCTGCTCTAGAGGCCTGAGTCAATGTTATTATACTAACAATTCCAGCTGGCGTGACCGGTACCAAACTTAATGTGAAAATAAAACAAGGACCAGCACGTGACTCTGTGGAAAACAACCAACCACAAAACGAATTGACCTAGGTTTCGTCTTTATTCAGACTTCTTTAGAATACTAATAAAACCAATTTCAACCATACAAGCTTAAATAAGAAACAAGTCATGACATCATTACTTAATTGATTAATTTGCATTCATCTTACTTAAAGTAAACTGAACACACTAATACAATATTATAAATAAAAAGTACTGAGTAGTAAATCATATGCAGTACTAGTTAAAAAACATACAATAAATAAACATTAATGAAATGCAATAATTATAACCCCTTTATCCAAGAATGTGTTTTAATTTTAAAATTGGGGCAATAGTGATGTAATCATTAATGCCAGGGGATACCATTAAATCAAGTCAATATTGCTTATGCCAAAGTGAATTTGTTAGTGGAGGATTTACTAATGCAAGGGCAAATTGACGAGTTGAAGTATTCTTATATTAACAATGAGTATCCTGTGGTGAGTAGTATCTTTGGAATCCTTAAGATACATAAAGGGCTAGATAATGTTAAGTTTAGGCCTATAGTTGACGGTAAACGTAGTAAGACTTGTTTTATAAGCACATTTTTGGATTGTCAGCTACAAAAAGAGATTAAGTTATTTGATTACATCACCAAGGATTCTTGGCAGTTTTTGGAAAAGTTAAGGACTGTCGAAATTAGTGATAACACGATTTTGGTTACCATTGATGTTGTCAGTCTTTTTTCTGTTATACCTAATGACATTGGTTTAGAATGGTTGGAGCGGCAGCTTTTTAAAACTGGGTTATATGATCAGGACAGTATAAATCTGCTTGTAACTGTGATGGAGACAGTATTAAACAACAATTTCATCTTTTTTGAAGGACAATACTTTAAGCAAGTGACAGGTGTTGCTATGGGGGCGGCTTGCGCCCCCATTTATGCAAACTACATCATGTCATTCTGGGAGCAGGAATATGTTTTTGTAAGCGGGTTCAAGTCTAAGATTCGGCACTACACCCGTTTTTTAGATGATTTGTTCATAGTATGGGATGGTAGTGTCGAAGATGTCCATTGTTTTTTGGAGTATATTAATAATACAGTATATTTTTTGAAGTTCACCCATGCCTTTAGCAAAGAGGGGATCACATATTTAGATGTTAATTTGAAAATTGATCCTATTGAGCATGCCTTAATATCTACTATCCACAGGAAAGCTACCTTTTCCAACTCGTATCTCAGTTATTCCAGTTGGCACCAGAAAAAAGCAATTGTCAAAGGCCAGATGGTCAGGGCTGCCAGGATGAGTAGTGGCGAGTTGGAATTTTTGAGGGAGGTAGAATTTATTATGAGCATGTTCATAAGGAGAGGATATCTTGAAAGTATGTGTAAGGTTATAGCAGATGAAGTTAAGCGAAAGAGAGTAGATGGTACATATTGGTCATTATTAAAGGGTAGATTGAATAATGAACCCTCAATGATGGGTATGGATGATAGTATTGTTTTGGTCAATAACCAACTTGAACTCAGTAAAGTAGCTGTGAATAGTGCTGATAAGGAGAGTCAGGAATGTGGGATTTATTTCATTACCACATATTCATTTGATGCACCTTACATTAGGGATATAGTGTTCAACAATTGGAAGTTACTTGGGCTTGACAAGTTGGTATGGGAAAAGCTAGGCAGCCCTCCTAAATGTGTATTTAGAAAGGCACAATCATTTAAGCAATTGTTAGAGAAGGGTGGCAATGTTTGTAATTCCACTGGGAGGCACATTGGGAATTTTAAATGTGGTAGATGTAGTGTGTGTCATCTGGTATGTCCTACAAATTAATAAACAAAAAGCAAAACGGCTATACAGGTAAAACCCAGTATATAAAAAGAGAAGTATATGAGAGAAAACACTATACCGGGTACCACACAATAATGTCTTTATTTAAACAAAGTAAAAAGGAGAGTGGCGCTTTTACTTCGTTGCTTCATCAGACAAAGAATTAACTGTTCAACTGCTTGTTTTATATCACTCTCAGTCAAAAAATTTTTTTCCAATTAGTGACATCATACAACTTTTGAAAATTTAAAGGCATATATGACAAGAATATTGTAAAATACGCATATGAATATAAAATATATATACAAAAATGTAAAGTATGTTCATATTTATGCATATCTAATTTAAAACAGTTAAATAATCTCATTAAAAATGCATATATATAAAAAATGCATATAAATAAAAAAATGCATAGTATATTCATATTTATGCATATCTAATTTAAAACAATTAAATAATCTCATAAAAATGCATATATATAATATATATAAAACGAATGCATAATACAAAATATATAATAAAAGAAATATATGTATATATATATTTTTATTTTATGCAAAAAATTAATTGTGTTGAAGGCGTCTAGCTTTAAGAAATGGAACCAGTGATGTACAACCATTTAAGCCTGGATATCTATCAGCATTGAGCTTGATAATCCATCTTTGTTTTTTTTATGAGATTATTTAATTGTTTTAAATTAGATATGCATAAATATGAATATACTATGCATTTTTTTTTATTTATATGCATTTTTTATATATATGCATTTTAATGAGATTATTTAACTGTTTTAAATTAGATATGCATAAATATGAACATACTTTACATTTTTGTATATATATTTTATATTCATATGCGTATTTTACAATATTCTTGTCATATATGCCTTTAAATTTTCAAAAGTTGTATGATGTCACTAATTGGAAACATTTTTTTGACTGAGAGTGATATAAAACAAGCAGTTGAACAGTTAATTCTTTGTCTGATGAAGCAACGAAGGTTGCGAAAGCGCTCACCTCTCCTTTTTACTTTGTTTAAATAAAGACGTTATTGTGTGGTACCCGGTATAGTGTTTTCTCTCATATATGTCCTACAAATTCTAAGTTCAATGTGGCTGGTGTTTCTATTAGGCTCAGTGGACATTTTGACTGTTACACCAAAAATGTGGTGTATTTGATACAATGTGGTCAATGTCCAGCATACTATGTTGGTAAAACCAGTAGAGCCCTTAGAGACCGAATTATAGAGCATTTGTCAGATATAAGATTAAAGAAAAAAACTAATGCATTGTATAGACACATTGAATCGAATAGTGGGCATACATTTAAATTTTGTGTAATGCAACAAGTAGTTATGGATGTACAGGGCAAGGTCCTTGATCTTCACCTTGACATTAGTGAAATGAGGTGGCAACTGAAACTGAATGCCATGGTATCCCCTGGCATTAATGATTACATCACTATTGCCCCAATGAAATTAAAACACATTCTTGGATAAAGGCGTTATAATTATTGCATTTCATTAATGTTTATTTATTGTATGTTTTTTAACTAGTACTGCATATGATTTACTACTCAGTACTTTTTATTTATAATATTGTATTAGTGTGTTAAGTTTACTTTAAATAAGATGAATGCAAATTAATCAATTAAGTAATGATGTCATGACTTGTTTCTTATTTAAGCTTGTATGGTTGAAATTGGTTTTATTAGTATTCTGAAGAAGTCTGAATAAAGACGAAACCTAGGTCAATTCGTTTTGTGGTTGGTTGTTTTCCACAGAGTCAAGTGCTGGTCCTTGTTTTATTTTCTGGTTGACTTGTTTTCTGTTGACCAAACTTAATGTATCATCCTTTGCTGGAATGTATTTCTGTTACATATCAGGCAACCATTAAAACTTGTCCAAATAACTGGATGGGTGATCTCAAGTTTTCACCAAGAACATGTGGAGATAATATACTTAATGGGGGTCACTATTACTCTCCCACCAATGCAGGGTGATATGGCTGAGCTCTGTGATGGTCTCCTTGGCTTGTAAGCTTAGTAAGAACCTATGAACTGCTCAATCATATTGTTACTACTTCACCATATTTCAGTTCAGACTCAACATGAACAGTTTCATATATTAATACTTCATATATTCTGCAATATCTAAGCAGTCTCAGTAAATATCATTGCTAAACCTGAAAATGTGCATCCACAATTGAATGTACATAAACTGAATTAAATATTGCATGTATAACTGTTAGTTTGGTCTTTTTCTTCTCTTTGATAACTTATTTCAACTAACCTTGACTCTACATCCCACTTCAAAAGACGCATCAAAGAATATCTAAAATCCCGGTGGTTATGCCCTTGTGCTTACCCTGACTGAAATGATTTCATTATTTCCCAAGTTCCCCCCTCTCCCCTTACGGGTCCTTGAATAATAGTTTTAATTATTGACTGTTTTATCGTTGATACTGACTCTACCTTAGCATTCTAGTTTATTGTCACATATGTTTTTCCGACCTGTGTACTGCTTATCTATCTTTTATTTAATCTATCTTCAGAATATTCTATACCACGTATTTTACTTTTTCTGACTTTTTCTCTATTGACATACTTTTGTCAGTGTTAGTTTTTCAGAATTGCTATATAAGTCTACACTGGTACTTTTGTATTATGTTTATTTTGGTCTTTTGTAATAATTGTATTCTTCGTGTAATTGGAGCTTTTCTCCCCGGGCCTCTACTGAAAACGGATATATGTCCAGTAAGACTAGCCCGGTCAACAAATGTAAAATAAAAAAATAAAATAATAAATAAATTTCTACTTCTGTATTTACTTTTTTACTTCTGTAACCTATTTGAGGCATATTTATTTTTTCTAGTAAATGAAAAAAAATCTTGTTCAGCTTTTGAATTCTTCCCATAATCCCTCTGTTGGATTTGTTAGCAACTTTACTACTTTGTATTTCTTCTACTTGTTACTAAACTGCTGTTTATTTATATGATACAATCTGTATTGTTTTACTGTTGCCTTCATATGCTTATTATATTAGAAAAATGGTTCATATTTAATATTTTTTTCCTAATATGCCTGTATGGTAAAGTTTCCTTTGTAAAAATATACATTTTCTTTTACGTTTTTTTTAAGGCTGTTAAGATGATTGGTCTATTTTTTGTTGGATGATGATTATTAAGTATTTACTCTGTTTGAGTAATTGTTCCTTTTGGAACTGATGGAGCCATGTTATTGTTGAAATGTTTTTTTTTCCAGTCCTTTGATCTTGTGTAGTAATTATTGAAAGTTATTTCTTCTGCTCTGGTGCTGGTCCTTTTGTGTATTTTAGTATGTGCAACCTCACACAGAGATAGATTCTCTGATCCATGCAGTGTTCATAGGTTCATAGGTAGGTACTAGGCTATTGGCCCAAGGGCCTACGTAAGCCTAGCCAGCAAGGTTCCATAGCTTACGCCACCCAAGAAAGTTATATTCCTGTGTCACTGTCCAGCAGAGACTCAGAAGTGTTGACATTTTAATACAGGATTTACCCACGTCTGGCTTTGTTTGATTACACTGACTTCACCATTATGACCAAGCCATGCCAACCTCTCACCAGTGACACGTTGTTGCATTTCCATGTATCTCGGCTTCAGTTTATGGGGAAAGTCTTCCTTATCCTCCAGTGTTCAAAGACCTCATACTTAGCAATATGCTCAGTATTATGCGCTGAACACTATAACACTGAAACAAAGTCCTGTTGATCATTTCCAATATGCCCATTGACCCATAATAGACAGCAGCTCCCCTTTCCACCATATAAAAAGCAGATACTAAAATACAAGAAAAAAAAGGGAGCTGCAAAACTATAAACCAGGAAGTTTGTAGCAGTGACAGGGAAGGCCATGAAAAGGCTAATAGTACCCATGGAAAATCTTGTTAACCGTTAACAACAACATGTAAGGCTGCATGCTGTCAAGCATGGAATGACAGTTGAGTCCTGATACCAGTTTTTTTTAAAAAGACTCTGGCACAGGCAGACAATTACGCACGTGCGCGCGCGCACACACACACACACACACACACACACACACACACACACACACACACACACACACACACACATTGTAGTACCTTGCCCAAGTTTTGTGACAAGTTCTAAACATGGGGCGTTGTTACTGAATTAAAATGCCTGAGCTAGTTATTAGCTTTAACTTTAGTTAGCAGGAAAGAAAAAAAAAACAGTGGTATTAATTGGAAAAGGCTGATCCAAGGAACCTCATAAAGTCAACTGGCAACAAGAGGAATAAATCCTGGGTATCATATTATAACCCAGTAGATCTTGTCTAGAGGGAATGTTGAATGATTGCACTTTCTTTTCAGTTTTTATGTTTTTAAGGCAAACTTATGTAGCACTTGCAAAGTGTATGCTAAACTACATTTCACTCTAGCTAATCTTTTGCAAGGAACAAGTGTGCTACAACCTTATCCAAATTTGGGCAGAGCTGGCATGTTTAAATACTCTTTGCATTCCTATTTAACACTTGACCCCATTCACCAGTTTTGACACTCAACGACAATTTCTGGGCAACACAGTTGTTTGCAAATTCATTAGTATAAATTTGCTGCAGCTTTGTCTGCCAATGATATGGCAATAACTCCTTGCTACATTTCTGCTACATAGAAATTAATTTCATATTAATTACTGAGGTATTTGGGAAATACACTGAAATTTCATACACTTAAATTCACTGTATATGGGTTGCTGTAGTATCTGACCGGTAGTAAGTTTCTCTGACAAGTTCACATGATTTTCTAATACGTATGAATTCACTGTCCGTAGATTACTGCATAATTTAGCGTTAATGTGTCCCCTTGATAGTTTACCTTCAGAATTATTGCCTTGAAGAAGTCTCTCTATATTGTCATCTGATATTGCACTGTATGTGCTACTAAAGTAAAATTTTGTTCCCCAATATTTAGCACCCTGTTTATTTCTAAAAAATTAGTTCTGTCTTTCTGATATGGACAGTCACATTGCAGTCACTTTTATTCGGTATTTAGTCATATATCCACCAATTCTGTCACTTTAGGTAGTGCAATGTTTTTTATACTTGTAAATTCTTCTTTTTTTCACTTAATCTGGCTTTTGCATGCATAAATTAGCACCATACCTTTTTGATAGCAGCTTGTGTTACACATACATGTTTACAAAACAGTAAGTACACAAGTCTAGAGCAGACTGCAGTCTTGTATGAACTGATAATTTCAGCTGATATACATACATACGTATAAATCCTGAGCATGTTTAGATGCACATATTTATTAGGCAGAACAAATCATAAAGAATGCATACCCCATAAAAAAAAAAAAAAAAAAAAGCAGTTCAACATCTTCTTGTACAGTACTGGTTGCTACTCTTGTTTTATTTTTGAACATCCATTTGTTAGTGACAGATACCTGTTATGTCATGTTTCTCCACTGTTTACAACTTGCTTTATGACCATTTTGGGCTGTACTTTATCTACAAACTCACAAACACCTGCAATGTACTGCTAGCTGCAGCTATGGAACAGCACATTATCACCACTGTTGTCATAGTAACCAACAAATGAAACACAAAATGCTTCCTTAGCAGCAGTGAGAAGTTATCAAACTGTGGCTGCCTTCTTAGAAACGAATTCCCTCACCACTGTTTAAAATAAGCAGGGACCTATTAATCACTGTTCTCAGGTAGTGCTGGATGGGTGTTCTTAAAACAGGAGTCAGAAACATGACTGTGAATAGTGGTAAAGTCACATCTAATTAAACTGTATTTGCTTATCAGCAGGAATAGCTCAGAGTGTACATATACAGTAAGAATCAGAGTAATGCTTGTGTTTGTTTACTTTCTTTTGATGTAGTATGTAATCCTCCACATCCTAGTCTTCAGAGTCTAAGATGTACTGGCAATCCTCACATCTCCAGGCAGAACACCTGACATCACCTTACTTGGGTGCAGTATTAAGGAAATTCATTGATGTCAGTTTGTCATGTGATTGATACATTGTCTTAGTTTGTGTTCATCATGTGAAAAAAGTGTTTTTAGCCAGAGATGAGGCCAAGATGTTTTGAACTGTACACCAGCTTTGAGTGTACAACCCCCAACACCAGTTAGGGATATTGCCGGGATTTTTGATTTTCCAGAGTCTAGTACACCCCCCCCCAAAAAAAAAAATCAGACAGTGCATGTTTATAGAACAGCATGTCTTTTAACTATTGTAAAAAATGAAGTAACAGGCTTAAGCAAAGATCCATTCAGTCAAGACATTTAAAAAACTGTCATATAGCAATATAACCGTAAAACTTGATAAATATGTCAATTAAAAATTGTAGTATATCTATCTCATTGCACAAAATATCTTGTTAATGAATTCCCAATGACATAACAGAGTATATTTGGCCATACCCGTGTAGACACTGCATCATTCGAATAGGATGCTTTTTACTACTTGGCTTAAGAGAAAAAAAAGAGAAAGCTGAGACATTCTGTAAAAAAAAAAAAAAAAAAAAAATATATTCCACACATTCTTCATCGTCTCCTATGAGCGACGTTATTTAATTTAATGTTTTTTAACATCTAGAGATGGAAGAGCATCTAGTTAGGCATGTCATATGAATTAATGCCTTGCCTGCTGAAATGGGGTAGTTCTAAGCAACATCGATTAACGGTTAAATATAAAGGTTCAAGATCCGTCTTGAAATGTAAGCCTTAGGCGTTAGGACCCAGAAGATCGCTTTACTTTCCTCAAGATGTTCTTCAGGCACACGTAAGCACGCGATTTTTCGTATAGCTACGGGGGCATGTATATCTTTTATACTGAGTAAAATTGATTTACAAACATGCACATATTTTTGGATCTAGTGGGATTTTAATATTAGAACAGTATGTTGTACCAACGTGCAGGTTGTGAGTGTAACTTGGTCATGGATACCCTAATGTGATCTATGAAAGATTTACGAGTGATGGATTCATGCCGGTGAGCAGTGGAAGTATTTGTTTTATTTTGTTTTGATATGCCAGATAAGGTAACTGTTGTTAGGCTTGACATGAAGGAATGTATATATGTTGTAATTAATTCAAAAGGAAGATTTGAGGTTCCAAGATTTTTTGGCGTCATTTTTTAAACCATTAGTGTTGTTTGATATGATCGATGATTTTAGTATGATGTACACAAGCTACATGAACAGTTTTATTTGATGTATTTTTTAAAATGGGTAGTCTGAATAGCGTTTTTTAAATTGTGTTCTTTGTCTTTTGTTTCTATGACTACTAATTGTTAGTTGATTTGTTGCAATATGCATACTCAATGATTTAATGAGCCCGCCAAAAGTTGTATATAAACACCTGATATTTTACTTTGAATTAATATCTGAAGAAGCATAGCTTGGCTATGCGAAAGCGCTCATTTTATTTTCTTGAATAAACATATTTGCTATTTTCTTAAACGACTGCCATTGGACTTTGCTTGGGACCAGCTGTATTTTGTGTTTTATTGATACCTTCGTGGTGACTGCTCTTACATTTTTACAACTACTTTTTTCCTTGTTTGGTGAGAGCATCTTTAGCTGTGAGTAGTACTCCTGGTACTGTAGCTTCTTCTATTTGTTTACTACTCCACGCACACGATGGAAAGCCAGAATGTTGGAAATGCTTCCACTCCAGGGTCGAGGGACACGTCTCGTTTGTGGACAGGTCTGTTTGCTCAAGATCTTAACCCTTTATTGTCACTGGATTTGAATGAGGCACCAACTTCTAGAAATGTTACTGATACTGGAGAAAATTTACAAGAGTTTCATGACCAATTGAGAATGTTGGAGAACAATCTTTACCAACTACAAAGATATTTGTGGCAAAGACTACACCTAGAAGCGTGTTTGCACTATAAGGTAGTCCCCAGAGGCATGCGGGTGTTCTGCATGCCCACGTATGGGGACTCCCACCCGTCTTTGTTAAAACAATGGCAGGATTTGAACATCAATTTAGGGTTCGATTATGTGAGACTTCTATTGACCTATTTTTCACCTTTGGAAACTGAACTTCGGAATAAAACAGATATTCTTTATCAGAATATACTTGATAACTTTTCCTCTGATTATTGTAGTGAAAAACTATGTGTAGTTTTAACACATGTTAAAACATTTGGTGAAAGGTTGAGTAAAACCAAGCAACATAAATTAAAGAGAGACCACACGGACTTTCAAAATGGCCAAGTGTTTGTGTGGCCTAGGCACCAGGGTGAACAGGCCAGTGCCATGCGTAATACAACCAACCATGTACATATTACAGCTGATTCAGAAGCTGCCAATGATTCATTACCACAATCTCTTGAGATCCACCCTACTGTGCAGGCAGTAACTGTTTCTAACAGAGTTCGTGACTTGGACCCGATTGAGATCCCCAATATGGATACACCACCACCCAATCAGGAAGCCCTGCAAAGCCATCATCATACAGGAGCCATATCCAAAAACAGGAACGCGAAAGAAATGCAGAACCCCCCTTTTTTACCATATCAACGGAAGTTTGCTCCACAAGGGAGGGGGCGCTCCAGCAGCAGGGGAGTGAGAAAACGCAAGTATTCCGAGGAACGGAATATGCCCAACAGAAGGACAAGGTATTGACTTTGGTGTTTAATTTTTCTAACTTTGCTATTGATCCAGCTGTATTCAGCCTTCTCAACAGAGGTCTTTCTTTTATTCCTGCTGCCAAAGCATCGCTAGAAGAGACATTAATGGACCTAAGACTTTTTTGTAGGCGTGTTTGCCTTAAGCTTCTATTTGCCAACAGTGACTGTGATATTAGCGCAAATGAACCACCTAATACCTTTAAGAAAAAGAGTACTTTTTCACCTCCATTGCAACCAATGGTACAATGTTTCTTAGACTTGTGTGAAAATGATTTATATGCACTGTTTTCATCAAAACATAATAGGAAAGGGAAGTTCTTTAATCTCAATAGAGATGAAAATTGTGCTTTAACTTGGCTTAAAAGTAATGATGAATTGGTTGTGAAGCCTGCCGACAAAGGGGGGGGGGTAGTATTAATGGACTCAGAGGATTATAAGAGATGTATGACCGAATTGTTATCTGATCTTAATACCTATACACGCATCTCCTTACATCAGGTTTCCATCATTGTAAACACCGTTAACGAGAATATTTATGATCTACTGTTATGCAGACAGATCAGTATAGAGATGTATGAGTATCTGTTGCAAACTGATCCTATTATTCCCATCCTTAAAGGCCTCCCTAAGGTTCACAAGGAGACATGGCCCATTCCCATGAGACCCATTGTAGCAGGAGAGGATTGGGTCACAGCTCATATATCCACCTTTTTAGAGAGTATTCTACGCCCAGTGGTTGAGAGTTGCAGTAATATACTTAGGGATACTTACCAACTACTTGAGACCTTGAAATGTGTACACTTGGAGAAGCCTAGGGTATGTTACCTACTTGTAACCATGGACGTTGAGAAACTTTTTACTTCTATCCCCAATGATGTAGGCATCCAATACATCAGGGAACTACTACATAAGGAAACCCAATTCTCCAGCGATAGAATTATACTGGTTACCCAGTTGCTAGATATAGTTCTTAACAACAACATTTTTATGTTTGGAGATGAATATTTCCTACAGGCATGGGGGGTAGCCATGGGGACCCCCTGTGCCAACACATATGCTAACCTCGTAGTATATTGGTGGGAGAAGCAGTTTCTGTTTAGTCACACATCCTTTAGACAGGTTAAGTACTATAAACGATTTGTGGATGACATACTCCTAATTTGGGAAGGATCAAGCACAGATTTTTTGATACTCTTGGAACATTTGCATACTACCACCAACTTTTTGAAATTTACTGTAGATAGTTCACACCACTACGTAAATTTTCTAGATGTTACACTACGGTTGACTGATGAAGGAAATATTACTACCACACTATTTAGAAAAACGGCTTGGAGAAACGCATTGCTAGCTGCTGATAGCATGCACCCAGCCTATACATTTCGTGGGATAGTAACTAGCCAGTTCATCAGGGTTTCTAGACTCTGTCAAAACAAGAATGATCTTTTAGAAGAATCTACTAGATTAGAACATTTATTTGAGGAAAGGGGGTATGATATGAATATGGTCAGAAAAATCAGGCAAGAGATTATTGGTGACGTAAATCCAGCCACCGTTGGAAAATTATTTAGATCATACGGATATAGGAATAAAGCATCCATTGATTTGACCCGCTGTGGTAGTAATGTACAATATGTTATTAAGTATACAAATGAAGTAGAAAGCATTAGAGGCATCATCAGAAAAAATTGGAATGTCCTCACTGTGAATAAACAGATCAAAGACATAGTGGGCTCTGCACCTAGGTTCTGTTATAAAAACAGTGACAACCTAAAGAAACAACTCTGTAATGATAGGCATATTACCAATATAGGTAAGCCTACTGGTTTACTTTTGGGTGATATAGCAACCAAAGGAACTTATCCATGTCTACATTGCCCTAGGTGTAATAGCCTAAGTAAAATGCAGGAATTTAAGCACCCTAGTATGGACATAGTATTTAAACCTAACTTTTATGCGGACTGTAATACCAAAAATGTCATTTATTTGGCCACCTGCTCTTTTTGCCCAGCCTTTTATATAGGCTTAACCAAAAGGAGACTGCGTGATCGCATCTATGATCACCTTTATGAGATTAGGAGACATGAGGAGACCAATGCATTAGCAAGACATATACAGGACAATCCCTCCCATTGCTTTACTTTTAGAGTCTTACAAATTGTTAGACCCACTGCAAGGGGTGGTAACACTGAACACTTGTTGGCCAAAGCTGAGCTACACTGGATACTAAAGTTAGCAGCGCACCTTTCACCGGGCCTGAATAGTTCCATACCTCTAAAACCTATACTACTTGAACGTAGATAGAATTACGTAAGGAAACATCGGGCCTTTTGTTAAATGGGGTCTTCCTTTTGGTTTCTCCATACACAAGGTTATTTAACTGTTTAATTAGGATGGTTTTAACTCCTATATGCCTGAACAGCGTTGTTTTGTTTCTTAGCCAGGGTTTGAAGGTAGTCTTAACCTTATTGACATTTTCGAGTTGAAGTTAACATATTATGTATCCTATATTTACTGACAGTGTAGCTAGTATTATAGCATTAAGATAGTCCATCTTCCCGATGGGGTATTTAGTGGCTTTTTAGCTTTATGACTTAGTACTTTGACTTTGTATATATGGAACTCTTATTACATGATGGTTCCCATATATGCTTTTCATTACAAGTCATTTACAGTGTACTAAGAAGGTTAGAGTTTTGAGGTACACATTATGATTTTTCATAGTATGTACAATGCTATATGGTCTTTTGTCTGGTTTGGCTTGATACACTTTTAATACCAAAACACATGTTTGGCTACTCAACACATTTATATGAGCAAGTGCTATATCTGATATTTAATGATGGTTCGCATTCTATTTGCTAATATGCAGAGTTAGCTATTACTATTGCAGTTTCTATATTTCGTATAGGTTGCTTTGCTTATATATTTATACACAGTTTTTATAACCCATACACTCTTCGTCTTCTCTCACGAGTGACATCATCTAATCTAATGTTTCTCTATATTTAGAGATGGGGAGTGTTTAGTTAAACATGTTATATGGACTATGCCTTGACTGCATATGTTTATATAGGTTGTTTTGCTTCTAGCTATATATATATATTATTTATTATATATTTTTTATATTCCACACATTCTTCATCGTCTCCTATGAGCGACGTTATTTAATTTAATGTTTTTTAACATCTAGAGATGGAAGAGCATCTAGTTAGGCATGTCATATGAATTAATGCCTTGCCTGCTGAAATGGGGTAGTTCTAAGCAACATCGATTAACGGTTAAATATAAAGGTTCAAGATCCGTCTTGAAATGTAAGCCTTAGGCGTTAGGACCCAGAAGATCGCTTTGCTTTCCTCAAGATGTTCTTCAGGCACACGTAAGCACGCGATTTTTCGTATAGCTACGTGGGCATGTATATCTTTTATACTGAGTAAAATTGATTTACAAACATGCACATATTTTTGGATCTAGTGGGATTTTAATATTAGAACAGTATGTTGTACCAACGCAGGTTGTGAGTGTAACTTGGTCATGGATACCCTAATGTGATCTATGAAAGATTTACAGTGATGGATTCATGCCGTGAGCAGTGGAAGTATTTGTTTTATTTTGTTTTGATATGCCAGATAAGGTAACTGTTGTTAGGCTTGACATGAAGGAATGTATATATGTTGTAATTAATTCAAAAGGAAGATTTGAGGTTCCAAGATTTTTTGGCGTCATTTTTTAAACCATTAGTGTTGTTTGATATGATCGATGATTTTAGTATGATGTACACAAGCTACATGAACAGTTTTATTTGATGTATTTTTTAAAATGGGTAGTCTGAATAGCGTTTTTTAAATTGTGTTCTTTGTCTTTTGTTTCTATGACTACCAATTGTTAGTTGATTTGTTGTAATATGCATACTCAATGATTTAATGAGCCCGCCAAAAGTTGTATATAAACACCTGATATTTTACTTTGAATTAATATCTGAAGAAGCATAGCTTGGCTATGCGAAAGCGCTCATTTTATTTTCTTGAATAAACGTATTTGCTATTTTCTTAAACGACTGCCATTGGACTTTGCTTGGGACCAGCTGTATTTTGTGTTTTATTGATACCTTCGTGGTGACTGCTCTTACATTTTTACAACAACTGTTTAAAATAAGCAGGGACCTATTAATCACTGTTCTCAGGTAGTGCTGGATGGGTGTTCTTAAAACAGGAGTCAGAAACATGACTGTGAATAGTGGTAAAGTCACATCTAATTAAACTGTATTTGCTTATCAGCAGGAATAGCTCAGAGTGTACATATACAGTAAGAATCAGAGTAATGCTTGTGTTTGTTTACTTTCTTTTGATGTAGTATGTAATCCTCCACATCCTAGTCTTCAGAGTCTAAGATGTACTGGCAATCCTCACATCTCCAGGCAGAACACCTGACATCACCTTACTTGGGTGCAGTATTAAGGAAATTCATTGATGTCAGTTTGTCATGTGATTGATACATTGTCTTAGTTTGTGTTCATCATGTGAAAAAGTGTTTTTAGCCAGAGATGAGGCCAAGATGTTTTGAACTGTACACCAGCTTTGAGTGTACAACCCCCAACACCAGTTAGGGATATTGCCGGGATTTTTGATTTTCCAGAGTCTAGTACACCCCCCCCCAAAAAAAAAAATCAGACAGTGCATGTTTATAGAACAGCATGTCTTTTAACTATTGTAAAAAATGAAGTAACAGGCTTAAGCAAAGATCCATTCAGTCAAGACATTTAAAAAACTGTCATATAGCAATATAACCGTAAAACTTGATAAATATGTCAATTAAAAATTGTAGTATATCTATCTCATTGCACAAAATATCTTGTTAATGAATTCCCAATGACATAACAGAGTATATTTGGCCATACCCGTGTAGGCACTGCATCATTCGAATAGGATGCTTTTTACTACTTGGCTTAAGAGAAAAAAAAGAGAAAGCTGAGACATTCTGTAAAAAAAAAAAAAAAAAAAAAAAAAAAAAAGGACAGCTTGAGAAAACAATAAACAATGTAACAACCCTAAGAGTTAGTCCTCAGGCACTTTTACCTGGGCATATATACCATTCAAGGACATCAACTGGGTCTGTAATCATTTTTGTACTAAGTCTAGTACAAAATAAAAACAATGTCCTTTGATTTTGTAAGATACAATATAGAATTCTTTGTTAGCACAACTTAGCACATCTGATTGTTATAATGAGGGGATGTGAAACAGATTACTTCAGCATGCATTTTTCCACTTCAGGAAAAAATGTTGATTATTACAATGTATGATAAAATGGTATGAAAAACTAAAATTAATTTGGCAAGCTGCTACATGTGTATGCACTTAATCAGCATTTCATTTCTCAACTGAAGACTGGAGCGACTCCTGTACTTTCTCACTAGTAAGTAATAACAAACTCAAGTTTAGTTGATCATCAGCTGAATTACCCCGCTTATCTAAGCAAGACTCTGCCATAACAAGCTCTTATTTTGTATACCAGTGTGTAGTGCATGGTGATTATGCTGTGATATTTGGAAAAAGACAAATCAGTTAAGTGCTAGAGTGATACAAGACCCAGCCTTAACAAATGTTAAGCACCCCCTGCTAAAGTTGTTAATGTTAGTCTCGCACTTCTTCTTCTTCTTTCGGCTTTTCCCGGTTAGGGCTCGCCACAGCGGATCACCTGTTCGCTCATGATTGGCAGTGGAGCTTTACAGTGTTGAGTTGCCAGCCCGGTGCCCAACCTTCCACAGAAGGCACACACTCACACCTAGGGCCAATTTAGAGTGTCCAGTCCACCTGCAGCATGTCTTTGGGATGTGGAAGGAAACCGGAGCATCCGGAGGAAACCCACGTGACCACAGGGAGGACATGCAGACTCCGCACAGAAGGCAACCCAGCCGAGGATTGAACCGGAGAACCTCTTGCTGTGAGACGGCAATGCTAACCACTGCATCACTGTGGCCGCCCTAATGTTAGTCTCGCACTAGACAGTAAAATCTGCCAGTACTAACCAGCAAACCACAGTGTTAAAAGATTTATCTCTGTCTGCTGTCTGTTCTGATAATGTGTCCCTGAATTCCTGTTATAAACTTAAAAAGTTGCTAGAATAACAGAATATGTGTTCCCCTACATTTCCTGAAGGATACTCAGTCTGAAACTTAAATGTATGTGATTATTTTACTAATTCAGTTCTCAGTAATTTGTCCAAAAACACAGAATTTATGATGAATAGACCACCAAACATATGAGGCAAAAATCTGGACATTCTACAGAAATCTGGACTGTTGATATAGATGGAAAGTAAGTGTAAACAAAAGAGAGCATGTTGCCGTGCCTTTCTGATGACACTCACTAAGTGCTTTATGACTTTGAAAGTTGGCAAAAGATATAGTTTTTTTTTTTTTCATTTTTATTGTAACATGTAGGTCATGGAGCAAATAAAGCTCCATGCACTGCAAAGAATTATGGTCTGGTCACTGATCCTAACCAACTTATGTGTTCTCAACATGGATACCAAGATTCACCTCTCAAGCTTCATTCATGAGGTGAATTTGTTGGCATCCATGTCTCAAACAGATAGGATCCCAAACCCGATAATAGTCCTCTGTTTTATTTGATATTTACATGAAGAATTGCAAATCTGTGTTATATACAAATTAATGAAATATTTTTTATTAAAACTTGAACAATACAACTGCATTGATGCATAACCTATGTCTGGTACAGCTGGAGAGATGTTAACTGTCGTTCGTTAACTAATTATGTATATTATAATTTTCTTATTTCTACGAGTATTTCAACAATCATGCCACAAAAACAGAATTGCTTAAGCTTTTATGAATGCTACAAACAGGATGAACAAAACTGCTGCTGATAGTATAATCTGTAGCTGGAGTAGTTTCTGACATATTTTAAGTACTAAAAATTACCCTCTATGTTTATTGTCACTTACAGAATTCATTTTAAGCCTTGAAATTTAATTAATGCTACAACCATATTTGCTGATGTTGTGCTGTGCAGTTTTCTGTTTATACTTTAGATATACATATGTTTCTAGAGGTATGAACATGTGTCTTTTCTGTGAATTAAAAGGCTAAATTGGAAGTTAAAGTACAACTTTCCAGAGCTCCAGTGGAGGCAATGAGTTTTGAACTAAAGAGGAGAAATATAAAAACTGTCAAAAGACTTGCTGACCACTCTTCAAAAAATGTGAAAAGTAAAGAAGGCAAACGCAAAAATGCTGCGGTTAGAAAGAAAACCAAAATTCTGACGAGATATGAAAATAGATGGAAGACTAAAAAATGGCAAAGTTACTGTATAATGAAAAGTGATGACCACAGTCATTCATAATTGGTGGTAGAAATTCACAGAGTTGTTAGTCCAGAAAGATTTGCATTGCTTGGAGATTTCTTTGAAATATGATACCTAATCAGCCATGACCAGGATGTCAGCATACCTTAGTTTTTGCTGTCCAGGAGAGACAGGAGATGTTACACTGATAAATGGCCCCCTGTCTGTGTAAGTGAAGGAATATGAGCTATAGAAATAATAGGTACAGCGCAGACAGATGTGAAGAAGAGTTATTCTTGTTTATTTATTATAAGACAATCTTAGAGGAATTGAAGGTCAGCTTGGACAGGTAAACATGCACACATTTTTACAGGTAATGTTTACAGACCTTCTTTGCAACTGGGAGAAAAGAAGAGAAAAGGCAAGGTGATGGTGGAAGAAACAGAAACAATGGATCTAAATAAACTGAGCAGTGAAAATCAATGGGGCCTGAAAAGATTCACCCAGATTTGTGAAATCATTGTTTATTGAACTAGGTACTCATCTGATCAGTTTCTTTGTAACATACCTTTAATAAACATTTTACACACTGTTTTCTTTGATAGATGTACCTGGTCAAAAGATACTCCCAACTTCCCCCTAAATTGAGATGAACATTGACTCTCTGCAACAGAGCAACTGCTTAAAAAAGACTCTGATATTAAGTGTTCAGTATATTTTATAAAGATCAAAAGTGTCACCCTGCCTCCCAGAATGGGATGAATACAACGCAACACATCCTACAAGCTGACACCAGACTGTCTTCTAATTATTGTGTGGTGTAAATATTTTTATCAACATTAAAGGATGTTTCTTCCCAAGACTGAGATGCATACTGACTTTTTACAGTACTGCACATGCCCTTAGAGCTTAAACATAGCCTGATCTTTAAATTGTAGTGTGTTACAAAACGTTATTGTCAAACGACTTTTCACTACCATACCCAAACTGAGATAAATGCTGATTCTTCAAAGTGCAACACAGCCAGCTGAAATGAAATGCTAGTCTAATAGTTAAGTTCATTGAGTAGGCAGTGCATTTTTTTTTTTTGCCAAGATGAAAGGATGTTATTTAGCTCCATGTCATAGAGGAGTGGAACCCTGACTATTTCACAGGTGACCGAAGTTTAAATAATGGCTCAGGTGGCTGTTGAAGCTGGCCATGGAGGGTGTGAATAGGTGGTTCTGGCTTGCCACAAGGAGGACACCTAGTGGAAGTGGAGTTTGAGCCTGCTAAGTTCTGAGTGGGCTGGGGTGCTCTGAAAAGGGAGAGAAAAGTTTGCTCCCAAGACCAACAGCCTAGAAATGGAGGGCTGATCAAATTCTCTGTCAGAAGAAATGGCCCATACGTCTCTCAGCTAGCCTAGGGATGTTTGGATGCTGTACCCCTGGAATGAATGGATGCTTGAGTGGTTATAGTGAAGCCATAAAGCCCAAAAAAAGTTTCCTCACCTCCACAAGGTGTACCTTCATTGAAGGTTGTGTGTCAGGGCTAGCAACTCGGCACGAATAAATCTACTGCCAGTAATTAGCAGACTGGAGTTCCACTGTGGCGACCCCTAACCGGGAAAAGCAGAAAGACACAACAAAAACTAAATACTAAGACATTGCATGTGTGGGTTATATTATATAAATTGTGGTACAATTAAATGCAACATTAATCAGTCCTCCGTACATGCTTTCTAACAAAAAAGATTACAAGTGGTTAACTCATCCTCGTGTTCCAGCCATAATACAGTCACTCAGTTTTAAATGTATCTTGTGAAGGTCTTCAAATAGATTGGCAGCCTAAGTTATGTAGGACCCTAGAGTGAGTGATCATTGTCTTTTAATTACCTTTTTTTGTCAACTGAGACCCAAACCCCCAGAATATTTAAATAATTTGGAATTCTTTTTAAAGATCTCAGTCCTTTGCTCTTATCTGAATCTGTCCACATGGAGTGATCAAAGTAACTGGTGTATTTCCTAGCAGCATTTCTTAAAGCATTCACCTGCTCTTAAATAAAATGTGTTTTCCAGTCACAACAGGAAAATCAGCTTTTTCAAGGAACTTATTTCTGGAGCTCACAGGCATAGTTACCTCTGTTGCCAGTATATCCCCTATCCAATGATGACAGTGTCACAGGGGCGGCCCGTGCTATTGGACTGTCGGACTGCAGCCCCCTCAACTTAAAATAAAGAAAAATAAAGAAATAAAAATAAAAAAAAAAATTTTTAAATCGTGGACTTCCGCGCATGTGCACTAGTCCGGACTGCTGCTGAGCCAGTCTGGAGCATGCGCAGATTGTCTCAGCAGCAGTCCTGACTGGGAAACGTGAAGAATGGAGCTCCCAGAAGTCTATGCAGTTTTAAACTGCATAGACTGTCCTGGAACTCGCTGGGTCGGACTACAACGTCAGCAGTCTGGAATTTGCTGCAGTCTCTTCGGGCGTCGATCTCGCGACGGGCAGAGTCTGGTGTGGATTGGAGTTTGCTGCAGTCTCGTCAGGGGAAGATCTTGCGACGGGGATGTGCGCGGGCGGGTTTTCGTACTTTCGGACAGGGATTTGGATTTATGCTACAGGGAAAGATCTACTAGGGATTTGGATTTGTGCTACAGGGAAAGATCTACTAGGGATTTGGATTTATGCTACAGGGAAAGATCTACTAGGGATTTGGATTTATGCTACAGGTAAGTGTATGGATAGGGATTTGGATTTATGCTACAGGTAAGTGTGTGTGTGTGTGTGTGTGTGTGTGTGTGTGTGTGTGTGTGTGTGTGTGTGTGTGTGTGTGTGTGTGTGTGTGTGTGAATGCCCCAGGTGTAATATACTGGTGGTTAGACTCATGGTGGTGTGGTAGGGAATACCTCAGGCTTGAACCCTGTACCTTGTATGCAGGTGTTAAAGAGGTGAATTCCCTACCCACCACCATTTGTAAAAAAATTGTAGATTTTTGCCTCATATTTGATCTGATCTGTTCCTCATAATATCTGTGGTTTGTAAATGTTGCAATGCTTGATATTTGATGGTGCAGTGGTAGCATTGTTGCCTCACAGCTGCAGGTTTGATTCTTGGCTGGGGTGCCATCTTTGTGGGATCTGTATCTTCTCCCTGTGTTTTTGTGGGTTTGCTTTTGTGTCCTCCCATGTTACAAAGACATGTCTGCATTATTTCTTCCTGGGCCTCTGCTGAAAATTGTTTTTTTGTTCCAAGTCAGACTGTCCTAATTAACAAATGTTAAATAAAATTGACAGGCATTTGAATTTCAGACTTCAGGTTTCTGAATGTTTAATTCCTTACATATTTGATCATGCAGTGGCAGTATTGTTGCCTCACAGCTATAGGTTTTTTGGTTTGATTCTTGGCTGGGGTGCCTTCTGTGTGGAGTCTGAATCTTATCCCTGTGTTTGTGTGAATTTGCTCTGGTGTCCTGCCATTTTACAAAGACATGTCTACAGTATTTCTCCCTGGGCCTCTGCTGAAAATTGTTTTTGTTCCGTCAGAAGTAAAATTGACAGGCATTTGAATTTCAGACTTCATATTCTTCAGAAAATGCATAGTAAAACAACTTTTTATTCTAGCAATAAATGTATAGTAACACAACCTCTTATTATAGCAATTTTCTAAGTTTATAAGATGACTATTTGAAATTTGTCCTTATTTTTGGGACTGTATTACCCTGTTATTGGCTTTGTCCAGGTTTTTTGTGCTAAGGTTGACAGCTATGGCAAGAACTGAATTTACTGAATATGTTTGAGGGCTGTATTCCCTCATTACTGGGTTTGTCCAGGTGTTTTGTGCTAAGAGGTTGACAGCTATGGTGAGAACTGAATTCATTAAATGATAGACATTTAAGTTTCCGTCTTCCTCTCTTTCACAAAGCAGCTGATTTGGCGTAGTGGTATGTTGCTCTGACTGTTTTGCACAGGGACCTTGGCAATAAAATGTATGGTGGTAACACAGCATTTTTCTTTCACAAAGCAGGTGATTTGGCATAGTGGTATGTTGTTCTGACTCTTTTGCACAGGGACCTTGGCAGTAAAATGTATGGTGGTAACACAGCATTTTATTCTAGCAGCTTTCCAAGATTATACAAGCAATGTTTAATGTGTCCCTGGTTTTTGCCCTTTTGACCCACCCCAATAAATTTGGCTTTTTCCTGATTTCTTGTGCTGCGAAGTTGAGATGCAGTTGAGTATTGAGTAGATTTTACAAGGAGCTGAGAGCTGCAGGGGAAGAGAAGTTTAGTGCTGATTATGCTAAGTCAGCTCGCATTGCTAATAGCACAACAGGTTGTGTACTTGCTTTTAATGCAGAAGGTTGTTGGTTCTACTCCCATAAGGGGTGAATGCTGCCGTACTGAAAGTTAAGATACTAACTAAGAGCCTGTTATCAGTTTGCCATCCATTTCCTATTGCAATATTACTAGCTTATTTTTAATGTAATTTAGGCAATGTATTCCTCAGGGGCATGAGACACTTTATTTTTCGATGAAACCATGAAATATAAAGGTGATTACTAGCAGCAACCTCTTCATTACAGATTTATTTAATGTGGAATTATTTAGATGACTTTTTTACTACTTCAGAGATTGTGCATATTTACTGATAATGGTGGAATGTAGAATTGTGCATATTTACTGATAATAGTGGACTGTAGAAGTTTGAGTAGACTTTTTATGATGGAAATGTTCTGAATTGGGCAGTTTTGTCATTGGTGCATGCGTTTTGTTTCATTGTTTACTGGAAAAATGTTCAAAGCAATAGGAAGGTGTATCAAAGAGCACATGTATGTTTCATATGCAAGGTGCCTATGATTTGAAAACAGCCCAGAATTAATCTTTATCTGCCACGGGTAAAATGTATTTTCTTTGAATGTGGGTTTCAATGTTGTTTCAATGAATGTGAGTTTCAATGGCAGAGAAGTTTTAATGCCAAGCTTGTTTAGCCGATGTCTTAGTGTTTGTGCTGTAAAATGCAAATTAAAACTTTCAAATGAAGTTCAAATCATCATAGAAGTAAATCAGTATGCACGTTAGTGTTTATGGTAAATGGAGTGAAATAGCGAAGTAATGGATCATTGGAATAGCTGCAGGGGGAGGCTCCATTCGACCATGGTTTTGTGAGGGGGAAGGGCGGCAAACTTAGGCAGCCCCAGCTGAACCATACCTCCCAACTGTCCAGATTTTCAAAGAATGAATAGATTTTTTGCTTCTTATTTTTGGTTTCTTCCTCATAAAATTTGTGTTTTTCTGGCAAATCATTTAGGAATTAAGTCACTAAATAATGACACACTGAGTTTCAGACTTCATAACCTTCAGAAAAATGCATGCTAAAGTAAGACCTGTTCTATCAACTGTCTCAGTTTATACAAGAGCAATTTTAGTACTGTTTATATGTTCCCCCAATATATTTGGCCTTGTCCAGATTTATTGCATTAACAGGTTGAGAGGTACATGCAAATAAATTGCTTTATAGAATTAGGCATAGCCAAACCTCTCAACTGTCCCTGATTTTGGCTCAAAATGTTGCTCTTCCCCTAATGATCCCTCCGCAAAATAGCAATTTTGGAAGAAAACATGGAGGGTTTATAATTAAGAAATAACTGTATTACTTTTATTTCAGAAATGCACGTAGATTCTTTTATTTTATCAGCTGCTCAAGTTAGCAGTACTAATATTAAAGCATCCCTTCTTTGACAGGTTCCCAGCTGTACTGTGTTGCTATTTTATATTTTTACATCAAATTTTTGGTCCATTTTTCATAAAATTGTGTTTTTTTTGCAAATTAGTGACAAATCATTAAAGACTGAAGTTAGAAAATAATGACAGACATTTGAGTTTCAGATTTCATACCATTCAGAAAATTCATACTAATGCAAGACCTCTATTATCTTTCTAAGTTTATAAGAGCAATATTTTAAAAATTGTCCTTATTTTTGGGCCTTTGTCCCATTTCTTTGTATGGCTTTGTCCAGATTTCTTGCTCTGAGGTTGAGAGGTATGACAAATGTGTCAAGGCCATCACAAGTCAGCCAGAGACATTTCAAATTGTGACATACTTGTTGCACCCCACTCCCCCATGTAGTTACTCTGGATGTGTCGAAGCAAGGCAAGGAGTAGTTATGCAGTGTAAATGTGCAGAGTATTCCCCCCATCCAAGTCCAAATGTCTGTCTCTGCTTGCAGTTCTAACATGGTCATGTGGTCATCTCTTAAGTCCCCAGATAACACATCATCAGGCATGACATCATTCATGTCTTGCCATGTTAGACTTGTATAGGTGATGTGTGCTGTTACAGCATCTCTATAAACTGTGATCATGTGTATCTGTAACAGTGTCCTCCAAGTATCTGTGCAATATTGCAGTGGATACTGAAAATGCCATGTCACATGGGTCAAAAAATCCCGTTACATACTTACCTACTCTGATTTTCACAGCAAACGGTTACTAATTATGAGTCAAAATGTTTGCTTTATGTGATAATTAATTGTACAGTTCTTAGCATCCTCATTTTAGTTCTGTCTTTTACCTAGTATAAAATGTTATATACAGTCATCACAATAACATGCCATTTCGGTTTTAAAACATATTGTTCTTTGTTCTTTTAAGTTTTGAGCTGGACTGCTTTTGCCTATTCTTAGTACCTGTCATATTAACTTATCTTTTCCAAGTTATCTTTCTAGAAAAAGGACGTGGTGTGAATTTCATACACTTTAGTTACCATTGCTTTTATTTTGTTTTTGTTTGATTTGTGAGTGGGTGGTTCATGTCATGTGATGCTAATTCACTTCTTTTTAAATGCAGTTCTATCACTGAAGAACAGATCTGAAGTAGTTAACTTAATTTATCTGCAACCTGTGGGTATTCAGATCCATATCAAATCCGAGACGGCAACATTTTTTCAAGCATCTGCTCCAAGCTCCTCCCCTTACCCATAATCCCTCACATCTCCTACTTTCCCTCAGATCTCGTTTGCCGCTTCATGCATATGCATCGTGGTCTCTATAGCTCCAAGTTGGGTATAGTAAGTGGTACTTTTTTGGTTTATATTTAGTGTGTGAGTGTAGTTGTTTGTGGTCAAAGCTTTCCTCCCCTTTATCGTTCGTCGTTTTTTTTTTGTTACCAAAAAAAAAAAAAAAAAACATAGTTTAGAAAGTTTATTTCTGAGGTAGTGTAGGCCTAACCGTCACTTGTGTGTGTGCGTTTGTTGGTTTTGTTTTGGCTGAGTGGTGTGTGATGATTGCTGACCAGCCAAAACCAACATTTAAAAAATGCACAGTGTGGCCACAAGCTTTCACCGGCTGATGGCCACACTCTGTGTGTTATTTGCCTAGGCGTTCCCCACTTTAGTCTGCCATGTAGTGTGTGTGCAGGGCATTGAAAGAGAGGAAGGCGAAACTGGTATCTAAGGGCCTGCTACCAGCTTCTGCATTAGATGCAATGACCTCGACATTGGCTCCAGTAGCTGACCAACCCCCCCCCCTCAGGCTGGGACTCAACCTCCCTCTAACCCTGCTGAGACAGGGACAAAAACAAAGCATAGAGATAAGGACAAGAGAGAGAAAGAGGAAAGGGCAGAAAGGCACTGCAAACGATCTCCAGAGCTGGATCCATTTCCCAGTCCACCTTATAAAATTGTCAGGACCACTTCTCCTCAGCTATATTCCCCAAGGTTCTCCTCAGAGCCGACGGAGCCTTCGTACCAGAGGCCTTCTTCGAGGTCATCTCACAGACTAGCCAGATCCAAGTCGGTCACCTCCTCGTGATCGATTTGGAGTCTGTCAGAGCTTGACATGGACAGGATGATGCGGAGATTCATTCAGACCCATATCCAAATGAGAGTTTTGCCAGGCCCCTCTCTAGCCGGAGAGGGGACCTCTATGCCCTTCTTCCATCCAATCTCTCCTTCCCCGATCTGACCTGCAGTTTCAGGGTTTATGACTTTGAGGATCCTTGGAGCTGGGAGTTCGGCGCCGATGGTTCTGCCAACCTCAACGCCGGCGATTACCTTGAGTTCCTCGGATCAGACTTGTTCAGATCTGAGCAACTCTCGGGGCCGAGAACGGGGAGCCGGATCAGAGGAAACTGAGATGTCTTCGGCTCTGACTTTGTCAGATCCGAGCTGTTTCTTCAGAACCCTGGCTACCTTGGCCTCGGCCCCGATCCTCACGACGGAGCCGGGGAGAACTTCTTCCTTGTTGATTGCCAAGGAGGTGCGCTCTCCTTCAGCCTTCATGGTGGAGAGGGTTCTCTCCCAGGGATTGAGACCCCAGCCCATTGCCTCGGACTCTGCCTAGGCTGCAGTGGATTTGGTCACGACTCCCATCAGCTTGTCCCAGGGACAGCCCGTGCTACAGGACCCCCAGATGGATCCCATCGTGGAACCCCCCCGTGAATTACAAGCCCTCTTCAGAGAGTTCCACTGAGGAGGCTCCCCATAAGCATTCATGTAAGAGGAGGCACGTGGACTCTCCCGAGTCCCTCACAGAAGACACTGACTTGGATGAAGGTGAGGGTTCCCCCAGGTCACTTCCCGAGGATGTCTCCTTTGGAGACATCATAGAAATCCTCCGCCAGAGGGGAGGTTGGTCAGCCCCAAAACCCTCTATGGATGAGTCAGTATTCCTGGAGGCCTTTGTCATGGACCCATCTACATCCTGGGTGTCCCCTCCTCCAGATCCAATCGTGGGTCTCATTACCACTTGGGCATGGAAGGAGCCTGACACCATAGAGCCAGTACCCAAATGCCCAGACAGGATCCTTTCTCCTCCCACAGACAGACAGGGCTGGTACAAGGGATCCCCTGTGGATGCTGTGGTGGTGCAGCTGCCACCAAGAGAGAACTGGCTGAGGAAAGTTCTTCGGTCCACCCTCCAGACAAGCAGTCTAGGGCAGTGGATCAGTTTGGGAAGCGAGTCTTTGCTTCAGCAATGTTTTCCATATGAGTGCTGAATTATTTGGCACACGTCATTCGACTCCAGTGAGACGTAGTCACGGAATTCGCTGTGTCACCCCCAGAGTCTTTGTCGCCAGAGGACAAGCGACTGTTCTCGGTGAAAATGTCAACTCTGAAATCTTTTTCAAACACGTCCATGCGTCTTCTTTCTCATGCCACAGAAGGAGTGGCTAGGGCTGCTGGGACCGGCGTAGGTATTAGGTGGCACGCTTGACTCACACTCTGTCAATTTGCGGACCCCTTCAAGGCATCATTCACAAGTGCTCCTTTTGACAGTGCCTCCCTGTTCTGGAAGATAGTTCGTGACACCCTGGTCCAGAGCGAGAAGGACGGGAAGACTCTGTCTGCCGTTGGAGTCCGCTTCTCTAGCCCACAAAGATCCTTTTCTAGGAATTAGAGAGGGCGGAAGAAGATGTGGTTCTGAAAATCTCAGTTTTCCCGGGACACTCAGGACAACTCATCCCCTAGAGGCAGAGGGGGACAAGACAGATGCCACACCAGAGGCAGAGGGGGCCTGAGGAACTTTGGGTCTAAGGAGACCTTCTCAGACAGACCCACACAACAACCCTGAGGGGTTGCCCGACTGTCCTACTCTAGAGACAGTCTGGGGAAGATTGTCATTGCACCTAATGGCTTGGGAGTCCATTATGACGTTCCATTGGGTGCCCCAAATTATATCCAGAGGATACTCCATCCCATTCGTTGCCCCACCCGTCCAGTCAAAGCACCTCCCAGATGTTCCACCTGCTCAAAGGGAGGCCGCAGCATACGAAATTTCAAAGCTGCTTTACAATTGGGCCATCGAACCGGTCCCCCTAGATCAGTCCGGATTAGGAGTTTACTCCAGGTTCTTTTTAGTGCCAAAAAAGACGGGGGATCTCAGGCCCATACTGGACCTGTCAACCCTGAACCTGTCTGTAGCCAAGCAGAAATTCCGGATGGTTACCTTGCAGTCCATTCTACCTTACCTGCGAGAATACGACTGGATGTGCTCGATAGACCTCCAGGACACTTACTACCATATCAAGATTTGCAGACGCTCCAGGAGATTCCTTCGTTTCCGGCGGGGAGCCAATCATTTCCTGTTTAGAGCCCTACCCTTCAATCTCACCACAGCCCTCAGGGTGTTTACCAAGGTTATGGTAGTCATAGTGGCTCACCTGAGACTTCAGGGAATTCAGGTGTTTCCTTACCTAGACGATTGGCTCTTCGCTGCTGCCACCAAGAGTCTACTTTGCATGGCCAGAGACTTTTTCCTGCATCTTGCAGTCAATCTAGGATTACCATCAACATCTCCAAGTCCCGCTTGAACCCGACACAAACCTTGGAATTCAAAGGGACATGGTTGGACACTCTACTATTGCAAGATGTTCTTCATCTCACATTGCTGCAGTCCTTACACTTGGGTAGTCCGCTGTCCTCGGTCGGCCCGAATATCAAAGTATAAGGCTGACGTCGGTCAAGGCGCATTTGACTGACATCAGGACGTCAGGGTACAAATGCGCATGACCGACGTCATATCCTCAGTCTTTTTTGCCGCATGGTCCGATGCAGAAGCAGCATTGCAAGTGCCGGTTGGCGTTCTGAAATTTTTCGATTCCGGAGTTTCAGACCGAGTCAAAGTTGGCTAAGTACCCCCGTTGGGGAATATTTTAGTTTTTTCTTGCCTCAGTGGTTTACCGGATGTCAGAAAAAGTGAACAGTTGTATTTCTTGTGGGAAACAGATACCGCATAGAGACTATCATACTTTGTGTATTCCTTGTTTAGGGCCTGAGCACGACGTTGTTGGGTGTCGCTCTTGTGCTAGATTCAATAAGCGCACTATAAAGAGAAGGTTAGATTGTGCCAGGTTAGTCTTGAGCGGTGCAATTATAAAATGCCATCGGATGCTCCGACGCCCGCTTCTTCGAAGAAGCGCAAGGACAAAGCAGTTAAGCCTAGGCTGGAAGAACCGTCCGTACCGGACGCCGGTTCTTTAGAGGTGTCGGTGGAGCCGGTGGTTCCACCGGAGGTTTCTTTGGGATCCCAGGGAGAGACTTTGTTATTGCAGGATGTGGCCTCTCAGGAGGCAGGTCAGGCTGAAGGGGCTTCTCAGGTTACTATACTCCCCTCCCTTCCTAAGGTGGTTAGGCCCTCTCCTTCTGTTTCCAAGGCTTCTCCCAGAGGCAGGCCAGGTTTAGCTTCAGTTGGGGTCACCCCTAGTTCTTCAGGAACTGTGCCCAAGAAGCATTTGCTTAAAATGGCAGAAGATTTGATTACTTTGATTAGGGGTTCTTTGCCCCCTCCTGATAAGAGACCTAGGGTGGAGCCTGAGCTAGGGAGTTTTGAGCAGGCTTCGGATGTTTCAGAGTCTTCGGCTGAAGACTTGCAGGAGTATTCTCCTTATTCTGATTCTGATGTGGATGATTCTACTCCTTCTGCTTCTCCTCCTGAGGATTTTTCTTTTTCAGAAACTCTTCATTCCATGAGGGAGCATTTTAAGTGGGAAGGTCAGGACTTCTCTGATTCCAGGAAAAGGCTTAGGGAATTTTTGTTTTTACCCCAGCATAGGCCTTTGGCTATACCTCCTGTTTTGGATGTGGTGGAAGATGTTTTTGCAGAGGCTTCTCTTAATCCTGATTCTTTGCCTCCTGCTCCTGTTAAACCGGATAGGCTGAAACTCATAAGTATCTTTTTAAGAGTCCTAGGGCAGACCCAGAAACAGTTAGTCAGGGGCCTAAAGGTGTTAAGGCTTCTGTTGTCAAGAATCCGGTTCCTTCAGATAAAGAGGCCAGGGCTTTGGATAGATGGGGAAAGAAAGTTTATACTTCTTCCACTCTAGCTATGAGGGCTTTGAATTGCCAGTTTCACATGTTGAAATACCAAAACTATCTCCTTTCACAATTGAAGTCTAAGGTTGATGCTCTGGCGGAAGGTATTGATTGTAAAGAGTTGCAAGATTTAGTGCATGTTTCTGAACAGGTGGGTAAGCATTCTTTGCAATGTGGTTTTGATGCTGTACAGGCCTCGTCTAGGGTGGCTGCCACTGGGTCAGTTCTTCGCAGGCACGCCTGGCTGAGGGATCAGAATTTATCTGACCATGTTAAAACAAGGATTTTAGATGCTCCTTTACAATCTGATGTGTTGTTTGGTTCTCCTGTTGAGACAGTTTTAAAGAAAATGGAAGACAAGGCTAAGTCTATGCAGACTGTTAAAGATTTTTTGCAGGTTCAGCCTCCAAAGTTTAGTAGAAATTGGCCTACTAAGGGGTGGACGTATCCTTCTTATGATTCCCAGTCTAGGGGTAGATCTAGACGTGGTAGGGGCAGAGCTCAGGGCTCTTTCAGGTCTAGAACAGGGAGTTCTCCTGCACAGTCTTCGGATGACGGCAGGGGTCAGTCCTTTCGTAAACAGACCCAATGACCTACCTTTTCAGCTGCCAGATCCTTCTCGTCTGGCAGCACCTTTGGGAGGAAGGTTGGCACTTTTCAAAGAAAATTGGAGTTTAATTACCCAAGACAGATGGGTATTGGATATCATTCACCACGGTTACAGGTTTTATTTCCATACCTTGCCTCCTTTCAAAGGCATGCCAGACGTTCCTCCTCCACAAAGAATAGAGGCTCACAAGCAAATTTCTCTGTTACTCCAAATAGGGGCCATTCAGCCGGTCCCTATGCCAGAAGTGGGCCTAGGATTTTATTCTCGCCTGTTCCTAGTACCAAAGAAAGGGAACACGTGGAGACCAATTTTGGACTTATCTATCCTCAACACTTATCTGGACATTCCCAAGTTCAAAATGTTGACGTTACAGCAGCTTTTACCTCTGCTGGGCAAAGATCATTGGATGGTAACTTTGGATCTCAAGGAGGCTTATCTTCATGTTCCTATCAGACTGAGTTGCAGGAAGTATCTGCGTTTTCGAGCTGGGACTTCTCATTATCAGTTCTCTGCATTGCCCTTTGGCTTATCTACTGCCCAGAGTGTTCACGAAAGTTCTGGCTCCAGTGATAGCTTTCCTCAGGTTAAAAGGAATACAGATCTATCCTTATTTGGACGATTGCCTGATTCTTGCTCAAGGAAGGGACGAGCTTCTTCATCATTTGGATTATGTGATAGCAGTGCTAAGATGCCTGGGGTATTCTGTGAACGAAATAAAGTCCAGTCTAGTACCCTCTCAGGACATGTGCTTTCTGGGTGTGAGACTGAATACAGCATCCCAGATGGCCTTTTAGACCCCGGACAAACAAAAGAATCTTTCCCTTTACTTTCATCAGTTGTCTCATCAGTCCAGGCTGACTGCAAGGACAGTCCTTCAAGCCTTGGGGTTCATGGCATCTTGTATTCTGGTGCTTCCCAATGCCAAACTGCATATGAGGAAGCTACAATGGTATCTCAAAATGTATGGACACAGCACTGCCAGGATTTGGACACTGTCATTCAAATAATACCTTGCATTCAAAAGGAATTTTTGTGGTGGGCTCAGGAATGTCACCTAAACAAGGGACTCTCTGTGACCCGGCCAGAGGCGAGTCAGATTCTAACGACAGATGCCTCAGACAAAGCTTGGGAGCTCATCTGAATGGAAAGTGGATACAAGACAAGTGGCCTGCCAGACTACAACATCTACATATCAACTTGAAAGAGATGTTAGCAGTCCAGTTTGCATTAATAGCTTTCAAGGATTTACTTCTTCCAGGGCAGGTGTTGATTCTAACAGACAACACAACTGTCATGTGGTACATCAACAAGCAAGGCGGAACACATTCTTATCCCTATGCAGGCAAGCAATGATTTTGTGGGAGACTGCTCTCAGTTTACAGCTAAATCTTCAGGCAAGGTTTCTGCCGGGAGCACAGAACTCCTTAGCAGATGTGTTGAGCAGACAAATTATGGATCCCCACGAGTGGAAATTGGATCCTCATGTATTTCAGAAATTGACAGTGTCATGGGGAACTCCAGACATAGATCTGTTCGCTTCTCCACTAAACCACCAGCTGCCAAAGTTTTGCACAAAGGTTTCATCCCACAGCTTGGAAAGTGGATGCTCTTTCTTTCAATTGGAGCAATCTTCATGTGTATGCCTTTCCGCCTCTGCCTCTCCTCCCAAAGGTACTACTAAAGGCCAGACAAGACAAGCCACGGATGATTTTGATAGCTCCAGATTGGCCTCGACAGCATTGGTACCCATTACTGAGAAGCCTGGTACGGAAACCTCCATGGCCTTTGCCTTCGATTCCACACCTGTTGTCTCAGGAGGACAGTCATTTGCTCAATGTCAAGCTTCACTCTCTGCACCTAACAGCCTGGCATATTCTGTCTTGAACCATAGTGGGCCTCCACTTCCGCAGCAAGTTTTGAATGTTATTTTGGAAGCTAGAAGGCCTAGTACAAGGAAAGTGTACGCAGATAAATGGAAGAGATTTTTATTTTGGAGTGCAGCAAAGGATTTTGATGTTTCTGAGCCTAATTTGAGTGTGGCTCTTCAATATCTTACTGAGTTACTGGACAAAGGTTTGTCCTTCTCTTCTATTAAGGTTCATGCTGCAGCAATTTCGGCTCACTATGATTGTGACCCACCATTGTTTTCTCATCCTTTGTTCAAGCAATTTCTTAGAGGGGCAAAGAATATAAGACCCCCGAAGAGCTCCTACTCCTGCTTGGGATCTCAATTTTGTGTTGGAGAAACTCACTCTACAACCTTTTGAGCCTGCAGCTACTACTGAATTAAAGTTTTTATCATGGAAGACTGCTTTTTTGTTGGCTATTACCTCTGCAAGAAGGGTTTCTGAGTTGCAGGCCCTTATGGCGGTTGAGCCTTTCTTAATTTTCCATAAGGATAGGGTATCTTTACGTACTAATCCTTCCTTTATGCCTAAAGTGGTTTCTAGTGTGGCTTTAAACCAAACTATTCATTTGCCAACTTTTTATGCAAACCCCCAAAATAAAGGGGAAAGGATTTTGCACACTTTAGATGTACACAGGCAGTTGCGGTATTATTTGGACAGAACTAAAGGGTTCAGGCAGTCTCAGCAGTTATTTGTTTCTTTTGCTTTGAGTTCTCAGGGCAAACCTGTGTCAAAACAAACTATTTCTAAGTGGATCGGGTTTTGCATTGCTTTCTGTTATTCCCATCATGGCAAGGAAATTCCAGCTGGGATTAGGCCTCATTCCACTAGGGCTACTGCCACTTCGACAGCTTTTTGAGGGGTGGCAACTAAGGATATTTTGGAGGCAGCTACTTGGAGTTCAGTGCATACTTTCTCTAGGCATTATCACCTACCACTTTACTCTAAATCCAGGGCTGGTTTTGCCACTGCTGTTTTGCAGGGCATTTTGGTAGCTCCTGCTTCCTTATAGTTTGGCCATCCTCCCTTACCTCTGCTTTGGGATTCTACCCAAGTGTAAGGACTGCAGCAATGTGAGATGAAGAACATAGTACAGTTTTGTACCTACCATAAATGTAGATGTTCAAGATCCACATTGCTGCAGTCCAATTCCCTCCTCCCCTCTGTAGTTAGAGGCGGTTGTGTGGGTTGGGTTGTAAATAAGGTGTATATTGTATATATTGTACATATTTTTAGTGCTAGGATGGTTGGTTGTTGGTTTGCTGTCTTTTGGTTTTGGCCTTTATTTCTAGGGTCTTCTGACATCTGGGGCAAGAAAAGACTGAGGATATGACGTCGGTCATGCGCATTTGTACCCTGACGTCCTGATGTCAGTCAAATGCGCCTTGACCGACGTCAGCCTTATACTTTGATATTCGGGCCGACCGAGGACAGCGGACTACCCAAGTGTAAGGACTGCAGCAATGTGGATCTTCGAACATCTACATTTATGGTAGGTACAAAACTGTACTTTTTTCTCACTCGGGACTGGGTCCAGAGCCTACGGGCTCATGTGTCAGTGATCCTCGGCCTCAGGACACCAACTGTGAGTGACGTTCTCTGAGCCCTAGGCTCCATAGTCACAGCAATTTCAATTCTTCCCTGAGTGCACCTTCACATGAGGGTGCTTTAGTGGACCCTATCAGTTCAGTGGTCTTGGTTAGACCTCCCCAAGGATATCCAATATGAATCAGCAGAGCCTGCAAGATTTCTCTTCTTTGGTGGCTCCAATCACCAGTAATCTTGGCAGGTCATCCCTTCTTAACACCCCCATCCCAAGCCACAGTGACCACGGATGCCTCCCAGCTCGGGTGGGGGGGCACGTTCTGGGGAGGATGGTCAAAGGCATGTGGTCCCAGACTGAGACCCGATTGCATGTCAGTGTTCTGGAGATGAGGGCAGTGCTTTTAGCGTTGCAAGCCTTCCATGCTGTTCTTCCCCAGGGACGATTGCAGTTCAGTCAGACAACATGTCTGTTATTTGGTACATCAACAAACAAGGAGGAGCCAGATTTTACCGTCTCTGCCGCGAAGCCATGAGAGTGTTGGAGTGGGTGATCTCCACCAGTTGGTTTCTGATTGCAATGCACATCCTGGGACGCTCCAACATTTTAGCAGACAGACTGAGTCGGACTATTCTAATGCGATATGAGTGGTCTCTGAAACAGTCAGTAGCGGAGGAGATCTTCCTTGTGTGGGGTCTCCCTTGCTGCGATCACTTCACATCTCCTTCCAATGCGAAGTGCAGCAAGTTCTTCGCTCTGATCCCTTCACCAGAGGACTCCCTCAGAGACACTCTCATCCATGCTTGGCCTCCTGGGTTACTGTATGCCTATCCCCCGCTACCTCTCATTCCAAAGTTTCTTAAGAAAGCTTGCCAACTGGGGTGCAAAGTGATCCTGATTGCCCCGTTCTGGCCTCATCAAGTGTGGTTCCCCTTTTTTTGGTCTCATTCTCTAACTCCTCCACGGATTCTGGATCCCTGCCCGGATCTCATCTCAAATCGCTTGGGCATCAGTCACCCAATCTGGGCAGCCTCAAGCTGACAGCTTGGTTGCTCCAGTTCCCTTGATTGCTAGGACTCCCGGTCTGTCATCTTCAGTACAGAGTATTTTGGTGGCATCCCACAAAGCTTCCACTAGGAAAGTTTATTGCAGCAAATGGAAGCGCTTCTCTATTTGGACTTCTCAGAGAAGCCTAGATCCATTTACAGCCCAGGTTCATGCAGTGTTGGAGTTTTTGTTCTATATTATTCAACAATGATCGAGTTCCTCTACAGTGAAAGTACAACTGACAGCCATATCTAATTTTCATGTCGGCGAAAGTCTGAATGCTCTGGCCTCTTTGAGATTGTGCAAGGCTTTTCTGAAAGGTACTTTTCTTTTGCGTCACCTGGTTAAGGATTCTGTCCATCCTTGGGACTTTACCCTAGTTCTACAGACAGTGGCACCCCCATTTCAACCAGCAGCATCAGTAGATTTGAAATTCCTGTCCTGGAAGACAGCTTTTCTAGTTGCCATTACCTTGGCTAGAAAGGTTTCTGAGATCCAAGCTTTGTCTGCCGTTCCCTCTTACTTGATTTTCATAAAGACAGGGTTTCACTTCGCACGAACCCTTCTTTCTTACCGAAAGTTGCTTCTGAATCTAATATTAACCAGATGATTAATCTGCCTGTATTCTTTCCAAATTTCCAGAACAAGGGTGAATATAAGCTGCATTTGCTAGATGTTCATAGACCGCTTCATTTCTATTTACACAGGACTAAACAATTCTGTAAGTCTGACCAATTATTTGTGTCCTTTTCCAGACCCTTTTTGGGCAAGGCCATTTCCAAGGTCTCCTTGGCTAGATGGATTACACAATGTATACTGCAAGTCTATAGGGATAAAGTCCTGTCCCCACCTGGTCCTGTTAAAGCTCATTCTACCAGATCTATGGCAACTTTTGCTGCCTTTTGGTCTAGGATTTCTCTGGATGATATCTGTGCAGCAATGATCTGGACAAGGTCACATACATTTATTTCTCATTATAAGTTGGATTTGATCTCTAGAGGGAGAGCATCCTTTGGCTCTGCTGTGTTCAGGAATATCTTTCCATGAGGCCCTCCCAGGAGTTTTGGTAGCTGGGGACTCTGTCCCACAGGTTGCAGATAAATGAAGTTAACTACTTCAGATAAAGAAGTTATGTACTCACCATAACGTTCCATCTGAGTAGTTATACTTAATTTTCTGCAACCGTCCCGCCCTCCTTCCACCGCACCTGTTCTAGGTTAGTGTTATTGTTGAGTTGCTAATAGTTTGATTAGTGGCAAATGAGATCTGAGGGAAGATAGGAGATGTGAGGGATTATGGGTAAGGGGAGGAGCTTGGAGCAGATGCTTGAAAAAATGTTGCCTGCTCGGATCCGATATGGATCCGATTACCTGCACGTTGCAGAAAATGAAGTACAACTACTCATATGGAACGTTATGATGAGTACATAACTTCTTTTTGGACGAAAGAGTTCAACTGATTTGGTCAATAAAGCAGTGTGGTCATTTTGTTTCTTAGTGTGTGGAGGTGATCTTTGGAGATAAAACGTATTTGTTCACTTCAACTATCTGAAGAATTGTCCTAGAAGTGTGTGGAGTCTTAGACAAGTACCATTATTAAAAAGAACACTTCTGAGGGGCCATATTTCCATGTGCACGTGATTTCATAAGACCATTGTTAATAAGAGTGTAATTAAGACTGTGTAGTTGTAGTCAAAGCAACAATCCCGGGTGGAAGAGAGATTGCACAGGCATTGATAAGTGTAGGCACTCTGGACAGAAGTACATTGCCAGTTCTTGCACCCGCTGATATTCTGCATCCCGTACATAGGTGTCATGATTAGCTGTGTTTACAGAGTTGTATCTGCTACTAATGGAGCCTTGTTACAGTCCTCTGTATAGTGAAATCTCCAGCGAAGAAGAGCATTGAACAGAGAAGGAAGACAGGTTTAAACTGCAAAACACTAAGGGAAAAATTACTGATTGGAAAATAATGTTCAGCATATATATGTAGTTGTATAAATAATTTTCTTTATTATTATAATTGGCTAGACATTTTACATATTTAGAGAGCACTGGCTTATGTATTCACAGCTGAATACTGATTTAATCAATATTATAATTATAAATACGATTTCTAAAGCAGCATCCATTTAGGCAGTGATTTTTGTAGGACTAGTATCAGTGTCATACACTTAAGTATCAAAATATTTGTCAGTATGAATTTGCTAATAAATTACAAACCAATGTTTCAGCACATTTCTTACACCGTGAAATGTGTTAGTGAAATTAGTGTACCTGCTGTGTTTTTTCAAAAACTTCGCAAGTACATGTAGAGAGAGAACTGGAATCACTTATTTTTGACACTGCACTGTCCATTGATAATCTGCTGCATAATGTAGAGCTTTGAAAAAGTCTGTATTTTACAAACACCATATTGTTTTCTTGAGGGTTAGTTATCAGATGCTGAAATGAAATTTCATATGTGCTACTAAGTCCTAAAGTCTGCTGCTTTCACACAGAGTGGATCTAGCATTAGATTCACTGCTACTTAGAATGGATAATGTCCATCCATCCATCTTTCTCCAGTTTAGAGTAGTGTGGTGACTTGATCTTTTCCTGACAGGCACAAGAGTGCAACCAGTACTGAATTAACAAGAGCACTTCAGGAGGTGCACCTGTGCGCACACGTGTACACACACACACACACACACACACACACACACACACACACACACACACACACACACACACACACACACACACACACACACTCAGATATCTACAGATGTGTGCAAACTAGGGCTAATTTAGACTTGCATATTCTGTCAAGCATGACTTTGAAATGTGAATAGAAAAGAGACACCCCTGTGATAACAGTTGTGAGTACAGTAGTAACATTTAAACTATGCAAAGCAGACATCCTGGCTGAGAACTGAGCCTAGTATCCAAGCACAGGCAAGTCAGCTATGATAACTGCCACAGTGGAGAAGATTCGGCACTGTAAAATGTTACAAACAAATCAGAAAAAGTAAGTGACAAAAATGTCACACTGTGGTTAGGGTACTACCTCATGTCTTTATTGTTCAGAGTTTGAGTTGGACCTTGGTTACTATCAGCATGGAATTTATATGTGCAGCATTTATATCTGATAATACAAACTCAAAACATTTTAATTGATTTTAGAGAGACACATTTTTATTTCTGACCAGGTAATCACATACAGAATGTGAACAGAAAATCAGACAACTTTAAAGAAGCAAGTGTTCTGATCCAGTCTTATGTACTGTAAGATTTACATTAGCTGGATGAGAGAAATTTTTGTCCTGCATTCATTTTTTTAAGAGGAGCTTTGTACACTGTAGCCACATGGGCTATATGCAGGCACAGTCCATCCCACCTTGTTCAAGAATCAGGGACAAAGTCAAATAATTGAGAGATAAGGTCCCAAAATCTGAGACAAGTTTCAAATATTACTATAATTCAATTAAAAAAATGAACAGAACAACAGGGTTTGTATCGGTGATTTACCATAAAGTCAAAACATTTTACAGGAGACAGGGCAAAAATATGACATAAAAACAGAAAGATGTTGCAGAAACAGGCATTTGACAGGAATGCCTGTCACTCCACTGTGAGGGGCTTCCTGCCCATTCCATTCTTGCCTTGTTACTCTGATACCATGTGCCTCAGGAACTGACTCCCAGACAACGCAGAAGTTGCCTTCGCAGAGGAAGGCAAGTAAGTTGTTAGCCACTCGGTCCTTCCTTCACAAGCCAGATGTTTGGCATCACAGCAGCAGATGGATGTTCACTTCTGTGCCATTGGGACAGCAAATTGAGAAAAGCAATTGAAGGAGGAAGACGTGTAATGTCTAGAATAATGCAGTAATCACTAGCATACTAAAATCAGGTAAGTCCTCAACTAAGTCAGAATCATGATTTGCACTAAATTCAGACTACGTGTTTTCTGATATTCTTGCCAAACAAATTGGCAGACTTAAACAATAATTAATTAAGTTATGTGTAGTTTTAAATCAGAAAGCCAGAGAAACAAGATAATCCTAAGTATGAAAAGATAAAAGTCCACTGTTGTAAGGTAGTTTCAGCCTATAGCAAGGGCTACACATGCTCTACCCTACCCCCATTCCCCACCCATCCCAATACCCATACATTTATTTCAAACAAACCAAACCCCTAATCTCAACTATCCAATCACATCTCAACCAGCTCTCCATACTTCTCTCTGGTAAAACTGCCCCACTGACATAGATTAGTCCCTTACCTACTAACACATAACAACAACAACTCTAATTAATATCATAGTCTTAACCTTCCACTTAAATCTACCTACTTATAAACTCCCTTTTACCTTTATTCCCTTTATGCTAAACACCTCTGTTCATACTGTTCATTCATAACTGCTTTTCCATAGCTCACATACTGTTCTTCCATTTCCCACTCAGAACTGAATGTTAACCTTACACTGCAGTGTTTTCCTAACCTTGTCTATCTTGACACATGTAACGTCCTATCATTATGAGTTTAATTTCTATAGATAATCTGAACCCCCCCATCACCCAACCAGTCACAATCAAAACCCTCTATGTTCAAGATATCCCCAGCTATATACAACTGCTCACACATAGATCTTGCCCCATTTGTAGTGCTCCCTCCACAATCTTATTCATGTTTATCTGTGAAATATGACAAATTTGTATCCAAATACCTAAAAACAATCCTTCACTTAACATCTCAGCTTATTCTTAGTGCTGACAGCCACCCAAATTTCAGCACAAAATATAACATTCCCACCATACAATGACTAAATCTACTAAACCTGCTCAGGAAAGGACCCGACTAACATAAACCTAAGAAGCATACTCAACAAAATACAATAATTGGATGCCACCCTTTCAGATTACTCTCCAGATATAGATGTAATCACAGAGACCTGGCTTAAAGCAGAAACCAAGAACAATGAAATACTTCCCACTGGGTATAACATATATAGACAAGATAGAAAAATTAAAATAGGAGGAGGTATTGCACTTGTTGTTTGTCTTTTCGGCTTTTTTCCCGGTAAGGGGTCGCCACAGCGGAACTCCGGTCTGCTCGACGCCCAACCTTCAACGAAGGCATGCCCATTTACGCACGCATGTCTTTTGAACGCTACCCAACCGCGGGGTGGACATGCAGACTCCACACAGAAGGCACTCCCAAGCCACGCCGAGAATCGAACGGGAGAACCTCTTGCTGTGAGGTAACAATGCTACCACCATGCCACCACGGCTATAGGAGGAGGTATTACACTACTATTCAAAAATAGCGTCACACTTGAAATTATTTACCATACCTGTCCTGCTTTGAATAATGCAAAGACTCTGTTCACCAGACTAAAAATCAACTCAAAGAAAAACCTAAATATAATCAGAACCTATATTCCCCACCCAGCAGTAATATTAATACATTAGAATCTATCCTACACTGGACAGAAAATACCCTCCCCCAAGAGACAATCATAATGGGAGACTTTAATATCAATTGGTCCTCCTGTAACTCATCTCATCCTACTGACCATATCAACCACCATGGCTTCACTCAAGTAATTCAAACTACTACTAGAACACATAAAGCATCAGAAAGGGTGTCCATTCTCAACTGGATCCTTACAAACTGACCTGAACTATCACACCATTCTGGCTTCCTCCCAGATTCTCTTAGTGACCACCTTGCCACATTTGTTCTCCGACAGCAAATAAATCCATTAAAAGTCACCCCTTTACAACAAATCCAGTACACAAAAAACTTCAACTCTCAGTACTTTATAGCCATACTTAAACTTTGTGATTGGAAACCACTTAAAACCCTTCCCCTAAATATTGCAGTAGAACACTTCAATACCACCTTGCTAAATGTCCTAAATAAATTAGCCCCTACTAGAATGATTAGAATAAGGTCCAGCTATGCCCCTTGGCTTACCAAAGAGACAAGATCACTTCTAAAATAAAGAACTAAAACCTGGGAATTATGGTTCCACAATAAAACAACAGCAAATTGACAAAAATACCTTGAACTAAAAAATAAAACCAAAAAGCAAATCAGACTGACAAAAAAAAAAACACTGTCCTGACATTCAATCAAAGCACAAAAATAACCCACAAAAGTTCTTGTCTGCCATTAATAAAATACTACAGCCAGGCAAAATTGGCACCCCCCCATCAAACAGTAACTATTTTGACAATATTGCCACTCAGTTTAACAAATACTTCAATGACTCTATTTTAACCCTCACAAACAACTGCCCCTCACCTCCCCCCAACTTCTCATTCACAGCTCAGAATAACAAATACTTTTCTCTACAACCAGTCCCAACAAAAACTATAAAAAATACCATAATAAACTCAAACCCACAACCCTAGCAGCAGATAAAATACCTGCTGAATACTTCAGACTTGCAGCCGAAGCCATTATATATCCAGTCTCTATACTAATCAACCAGTCCATTTCTGAACATCATATCCCTGCCCATTACACAAAGGAGGGAACTCTACAGATCTGTCAGACTACCACCCTGTTGCCATTTTATCAAAAATCCTTGAAAGATGCATACATTCACAAATTCTAAACTATCTCTTAGATAACAAGCTTCTGACTAATACTCGTAATGGTTTCCGTCCTCATCACAGTACTACTGCAGCTATTATCAGCTTTACTAATACCATTAATCAGCATCAATATGAAGCCAACCTTCTTTCTTCTATCTTTTTGGATCTCTCTATGGCTTTTGATACTGTTTCACATAATAAACTCTTAACTGCACTTTTAGAACTTAATCTAAGCTACTCCACACTTGTATGGCTCCAGGGATTATTTATCAGGTCGCAGTCAGGCAGTAAAATGGGAAAATACCCTATCTGTTATTGTGCCTGTTACTTTAGGTGTTCTGCAAGGGTCCATACTTGGTCCACTTCTCTTTACCATATTTACAAACAACCTTCATGCTAACTTAGTTCAATACATGGACAATTCAATCCTAACCTGTTCTGTCCCATCACTCCAGCAGCTTCAAAAAATAGCACAAGTATCCTTTACTGCAGTGGAGTCCTGGCTATCCAATGCACAGCTCATATTTAACCCAAACAAAACTAAGCTAATGTTGTTTCATCCCACAAAAGCCATAGATCCCACCCCTGATTCATAATTACTTTAAGTAACAATACCTGAATTACACCAGTAAACCATACCAAACTTCTAGGTGTTACCATGGATCAAAACATGAAGTTCAACTTACACATTGCCCAAGCAATAAAAAAGTGCACAAAAAACTTGGAACCCTATACAGGTGTAAAAAAATATACCTTACCATTAATACTAAGACCACTATTGCAAGAACCCACTTAGTCTCCACCCTTCTCAATATCCCCCATTTTCACTAACCTTAACATTTCAGACTTAACCAAACCAAATACTTGTTATAACAAAATAGTAAAATGTGTGACTGATTCAGCTTAGCAGTCTCATCACTGCCAAGCCCTTAAACAACTATCTTGGTTAGAACTACTGAATCTGCTAACCGTTAACCAACTTACAATGGCTCATCAGATACTTTACCATCATGAAAAATCACCAACTTTACAAAACCTAATAAAGCACTACTCAAACAAACAATTACTAAAATCTAGTAACAAATCATTAATTAACATAACCAGAAGTAAGACCAATGGTGCTGACTCCCTGTATTATAACTACATTGCAAAAACCTGGAACACTATGCCTCTTAACATAAGGTCCACAGCCAACAAAATTATCTTTAAAAACCTTAAAAATCCCATTTAGGTAGTTTATGGATTTGCACATGTTCTGATCCAGGTTAAGCAATCTAACACATTATTCTACTGTACTTGTGTGCCACCCTGTCATTGCAAGTGTTTGTTCAAGTTTTCCATGTAAAAGCCTAGCATATCCTAGTCTAGTGTTATCTATATCTAAATATATTCCACTGCACTTGTGTCAACATTGTTTTACTGTGTTAAGCACACTGCCCTCTCTGTTTCTTCCTTTGATGAAATGGTATTCCTCATATGTGCTTATGACAATTTTTGTGTATAGTATTAGGTTAAGATGTTATATGCATATGACAATTTTCTTTTGACTTGTACTAAGTTGAGCTCTTACCCTGAGCTGCTACAACATGCATGTCAGTGGTTTTATACTGTCATAAATTGTACCTCAAGGTTCTGTACTGCTATAAGTTGAGCTTCTTTTTCCAGAATATTGTAATGTATATTTTGCTTTTATATACTGTTTAGTCATACTGGAGCTTTTCTCTCGGGGCTTCTGCTCAAAATGGGCAGCCTGCCCATTTGGACTCTCTGAGTAAATACATGTCAAGTAAATAAAATTTATCTTAGGAGTGATTTGGAGATCCAAGCTATGGGAGCTCGACATCATGGATTAAGCCATTCACTATGCGAGGAGCAGCAGACTTGAAGGGCCCAGAAACTATGCTTAGGTATTGCTGGAACAGTTCCAGTGAAATGTATGTCGAGTGTAACCAGTGGTCCAAAAGGGAAAAGAATGAGTGCCTATATGGTAGAAGATGTTAATGGGTGCCAGGAAGAGAATATAAATGCAATGATAAAAGGGAGAAACGCCGAGTAAGTGCTAGTGATGCAACAGGTAGCACATTTGCTTTTGGTGCAGAAGACTGTGGGTTCTATTCCCACAGCAGTTACATGAATTGCTGACAGTGCATTGCAACTTAAGGGGGGTGCTGGTATCCTTTAGATGAGGCATTAAGCTAAGGCCCCATCTGCTTGACTTGGTGGGAGCTCAGATGGATGAAAAAGATCCCACAGCAATTATCGAAAAGAGTGGAGATCCTTTATTAAAACAGTCATACTTATTTACATTTTACTTACATATTTACACTATAAACAATATTTACTATAAACAATATGTATATCACATCTTTCTTTTACATTATCTTCACCATAAATATAATAATTAGTTTTTGCTTTCTGACCCCCACTCCAACTTCCACAACCAAAACCTTATTTTTTTTAATATCATGGCCAAATCCAATTTTTTGTTGAACATAATTTCCATCACTCTGTGATTCCAAATTAACCATAAAATACAAAACATTTTTTATCAATTTTTTCAAAATGTTTTGTACTTTTGCTCTTGTAATATCCAAATTCAATCATGTCCATATTTAAATTATTTACTTCTGTGAATCCCTCCACATAATTCATATCTAAGATATTTTTCCATGGGATTTTAACTGTTCTGCATTCTAGAAAAACATGTTCACTAGTTTCAGATTCACTGCAGTACAAACAAACTCTCCCCGGGATTCATGAAGCTCGGCGCAAGGCCGGCGTAAGGCCTGCGCCGGCGGTGCATGGAATATCCGGCGCAGTAGCGCCATATACATATTAATGAGAGTGCACCGGAATCACAGACACGTGCGTAGTGTACGTGAGCGAGCCCAGGTAGGATGCGTCTGGAGGCGTGTCTAAGCCGGCATGAGGTGAGCAACCTAATGTGCTGACAGCCACGGTCCGCCCACAATAGTAATGGCAGCAGCCAGGTCCTGTGCAGAATGAAACGCACGTACAGTATGCAACATAGTCGCCGGCCCCAAATTAACGGAGAAGCAAATAGAAGCCACGAAGGCATAAGTGTACCCGCCCAAGGAGCAAAGGATACGATAAGACCGCCTTCGTCCCGCAATGCACTGTCAGTGTTTACACTCAGAGAAGGTGTACAGTCGCATGTCAGCGCGCCGCACCGACATAGGAGCAGCGACTAAGGTCACCACCTGTCCCACTTTGGTTGGGGCAGTCTCTCCATGGACAGTTGTGTCCCAAAAACGATAGAAATGGCTGATGTGCTACGATTGTAGGACACAATGATATCCCGTATGTAATGTAATGGTAGCATGCACTGGTTATTTCTGTAACAGAAATACCTAAATGACACAATAATCAGAATAAGAAGGAAATTGCCACAATAATAAGCATATTATTTAGGCAAACAAGTGAATTTCTATGCTATATAGTGACCGTTTGTATGTGTCGGCCTGTAAAGTCAGATGTGAGTCCCGGAAATATCCCAGATCGGAAAATGGAAAAGGTGGAAACCCCAGCAGCGACATGGGCATGGTCACCAGGGTTACCTGCTGTCCCAATGTGCCATGGACAGTCCCTGATTGGACAGTCGTGTCCCTGCAACAATCGTAAAATGGAAAATGACCTCCGATCCCCTGCCACGCAAATTCCCGCAATATACATGTAAATAGTAGCATAAAACATATACATTACGATATGGAACACAGACATGGCATAAGAAAATAAATAAGGAACCCAAACGCTTACAGAATAAGCTCATAGTATGGCAAACAAGTGAAGTTCTGTCAACTGCACTAGCCCTGGGTATGTGTAGTCCTGCAAATTCAAGTGTCCACATAACATGCCCCACTATGGGCATTGGAAAAGGTGCCAACCATAATGGTCACAAGCAGTAGTGACAGTACATAGCCGGGTAGCTGTGCTGACATAACAACAGTAAGGAAGCAAGATACCTCAAACACAGGCAAACATGTGCATAGCAACATATCCCAGACCCAGCAACGTCTCTGTTGCATACACTGGATGGTGTATGATGAAGTGTAATATCCAGAAGCAGAACCCATGCATTCGGATGTACTACACAATAGCCTCATTGTACATGTCAGTCACACCCATGTATACCCCTGCACCCAAACCTGCTAGCATCCGTGTGCAGCTATACAACCACACACAATGTGCATACCTGAACTGTGGTAAGAAGTTTGTGTTAGGCAATGCCACGCTGGCAAATACGCACTTCACATGTCACCAACCCACCGCAGGTACAGATATGTAAATGGCTGCATGTGAATGTGTCAGCAGAATGTGTACATCCGCATGTAGTATGTACCCGCCCAAACCATCTACGTTTCCATACCACACGGTGCACATAAGTGTACACATGTGGACAAGTCCGGTCGTTGGACCACCGCATCGATGATTATCTTTGCAGTGAAGTCGATCACATATAGCGGAACAGGTGCCTACCACACAGGCCGCCCTAACAGGGTGCTACAGGCAAAGAAGGGGAAACTGGGACATCACATGTGGAGATTAGCGTGGCTGGACGGACAAATACACACGGTCAAGGTAAAGGATGGAACAACATGCATATGGCTGGATGGATGTTGTTCAGAAATATATAGAAACACATATGAAGTTCCAGTTTACACTCAAAATACTATATAATGTATTGAATTGTACCGCATAATATGGCAGTAGAACTAAGCCTGCATGTAATTGGTGAAGCTAAGCTGTACTGTGATGGAATTCTGAACCTGGCAGTAAGCAGGACAGCAGGCTCATGTCTGTCATCATTAATTATTTGCTGGGTTACAGAACAATAAATGTATGTACATGCATAACAGCACTCCTTCCCCAGAGGAGGATGGCCTTGTGAGCTCAATCAAGATAGCAGTACAACTCCCTACCAGAGAGACAAAGCAACGATTAAGAAATTAACTGTCCACTGTATCGTAACAGTCTAGGGTCCTTGAAACAGCTACAATCACAAAAGGATACTGTAATGTACAAGGTGCCTTGCAAGGCTGTGTTATTCCCATGAGAAAACAATTTAAAAGCACGAGCCCAGCACCCACGTATGTATAGACTATTGCGGACCATAGTGATGGAAATGCCCTGTGACCGACCACGCCAGTAAGGTGGGCAAAAGCTGATTGTAAACACTATATAAAGAAACTGCTTACTGTATAGAGTCAGACAAAACTCTCATACTTGGACTGTACATTATTTAGCCTGCCTGTGTACACTACTAAAACTTTCCGAACCCGAGCCTCCTGTGTTATCGGCTGTCACTTAGAAAAGCCTACTGATAACTACAGTCTGGTTGTAACAACTTATTTCACATCGTGATCCTTGTAATCGCGAATTCCCTTGGTAAGCTACAGGTCAGAGTGCATGGCTGGTTAGACATGTACGCTGGAGAATATGCATAAATGGTTCTTCTTGAATGAAAAGACCTCCGACTGAATTGTTGTGTGTAAAGAGGCTGTTTACTGTCTGATCTGTGGCTGAAAAGCGGAAAACTGGATCCCAAGAAGAAAACGCAGCCTTAAACAGGAGGCCCAGGTAAGGAGTGTCTGCCTTTTGTGTCTATTGTAGATCAGGGACCAGACTACATTGTGTTTCTGTTAACAGTAGTGATATCGGGTCAAGACCTACCCACATACTGTTAAATCTGAACATAGGTCAGGGGAACACACAGCAGAGTAAATAGTGATTGTAGACACTACAGTGGATACAGGGAAGGAGACACACGGTTATGACAGAAGGGTACGAGCAGTCGTGGTAGAGGATATGGGAGATTATCAAGCAACAGATCATGTGATCCGCTTGACGGGTGACGGAAGAATATGCAATCGCAGAGAGCACATAATTGTGAGTTACGCAGCAAAATGGGGTAATAAATATGACATTGATGGTATATTAGGCAACATATCGTTACTGAAACATTGTAATCCCTGAAAATTTGATGCATATGTTCCAAGGTAAACACCTGTTCCACCCTGAGAGGGATATGCCCTCTGGCCAGTCGTGTCCTGTAAATAAACCGAACAATGTCAAATGTCCTGATATCTCAGGACAAACATTTCCCAGATATATATCAAGATGGTAGCGTAAAACAGTAAATTTGTATGTGGAACAGCAAAATATAATAATAAACAGAATAAGCAACTGAAATGCTACAACAATTGGTCGCCTCCTGGCAAAACGTGAATACCTGTCCTATGTACTGGCCGTGGGTATGCATTTTCCAGGCAAATTACACGCTCCAACACTAATGTCCCACATTGTGCATTGTAAAGGTGGCAGCCCTAAGATGTGCAGGCGACAAAACAGCGACAATTGGGTATCCGCCATGCACATCGGTGGACTGAGGTAGTGTACCAAGGGAATAGAACACTACAAATGGCTAAGCATCATACGCATACAGAGAAGATCATAATACAGTAGTACCGACCGCCCACAACACCCTACCACCTCAGATACCACATGCAGGATATTAAGCGGAGGGCAGGCTAGTCCCCACATCGCTATCCTGTGGCAACAGAGGTAGCACAACTAACAAATGTAATAGAGGCTATTGAAACCACATCCCGAACACGTAACATACCTAGGGACACCCGAGTAAGAACACAGTACTAAAACAGAGTGAGGATATCTGTCAATTAATTGAAGTACCGAACCATCATGCAGGACAGGAAGGCCAGGACCCAACCCCGTGAGCGATAGACCGTGGACACCAGAAGATATCTGCAAAGTCAGAGAAGGGAATCCACATCCACAAAGTAATCGCTATTCACCATGCAATACCCCTGTATCTCCTGATCGGAAACCAAAAGGGGAATGGCGGATGGTACAGTATGTATAAGCTGTAAATAATGTAAGAATACTTAGGGTAGCGCTGGTGCCAGACCCACACACTATATTCAATGCTATGAACATGCCACAGAAGTATCTTACCGTGGTACATATAAGCTATGCTTACTTTGCAATACCTATACATCCACATAGTTCGTATTGCTTTGCTTGTACAGTCAGGGTGACAGATACAGCCATACCCGCTATCGCTGGGCTACTGTGAAAGTACAACGATATTCTCACAGGATGGCTAGCTACATTCCGTGTCAACTCCACCCGGGCCAGTCAAGCTCCACTTTAATTGATGATATTCTGCTTGCGGCCCCTACCCAGCAGCAATGTATGGAAGATACAATAGCATTATTGAGATAATCAGCAGAACAGGGACATAAAGTAAGCAAGCATAAATTGCAAATACAGAGAATACAGGTCAATTACATGGCATATCTGGTATCCAAGTAGGGTAGAACATCACATGACGATAGGAAGGTAGCAATATAATAAGCACCCAAGCCAACTAACAAGAAGGGAATGATGTCGTGTCTGGGCCGACTAACACATGTTAAATCTGGATACCAAACAATGCTGTGGAATCCGCTGTATTGTTTGCCTTAACCTTTAATACACCTATGGCAGCACAACACATAGTACACCGGATTACAGTAGCAGAAACAGCGCTATGCAGACTAGAACGATTGATAGCCTTAACAGCTGTAGTAGGTCTCGTGAATAATCATAACACATGTTGTCAGACCGTAGATTGTAAGCGGAGATATATGACGACAGTCTTGATGCAACAGCAGGGAAGTAAGCAACGCCAAATAGATGACTACTCATTGCAGTTCGTCACTGTGTCATGGTCACCGCCACATTGTGTTCAGGAAGTTGTTGTAGCACCCATGGCAGTACAGGCCCCGCCGTAATGTTACTAGACCACCCTCTCACTGTGAGAATGTGTCATGCAGTTGCCATCAATCTGCTGCAAGAGAAGATAGAATTCCTGACTCGTGCTACACATTTGTCATGTCTGACCTTTCCTCGGAGTCAACCTCACATGGTGATTGAACGCTGTACAACATGAAACCTATCAACGCCACGCCTGACACCTGTGTATGGCACATCACACAGTAGCCTATACGAAATGGATTAAATAACTACACACAGACATGATAACACTGATATACCCTTAGATGATGCAGAGGTGACAGTTAATGTGTACGGATCATGTAGACAGAGTCCTACAGGAACGAATGAAGTAGTTTATGCAGTAGTTATTGATAATGACATTGTAGACGGCCAAACCCTGCAGCATAACGGTCTGCTCAAGCAGCAGAATAGATAGCTTTAACACGTGCTTGTACTGTAGCGAAAATGATGTGTGGACATATGTCCCGATAGTCATTCTGTTGTCTGTGCAGTGCATGTTTATGAGCAGCAGTGGAAGAATAGGGAATGATAACATCCACCGGTAAACCGATTAATCATGCGATACTAACCTGAATGCATTACACTACATGCAGTTACCCACTGAAGTAGGTAATTGTAAATGTGCAGGGCATAGAAAGCAACAGGATAACAGTAGGAAAGTTGAGGCATGAGCTCATGCACCTGCAAAACAAGCAGCGGCACAGTTGGAAAGTGTCTGTGTGAATGAGGAATGAAAAACCTCAGGCTGTTTAGATGTAGAAACTGTACACACAATGCAAACAGCAGCTACGGAAGCAGAAAAAGGGACGTGGTTATGACGAGGAGCAATCCTTGAACACGGACTGCACATATCCACAGTGAGAAAGCCAATATTAACGACTAATATATTCAGATATGCGGCTTTGTGGAGCCATGGGTACAGACATGTCTCAACAGGGGATGGTACATTTGGTTAACAGAATACCCCTAACATACGGAATTACGAACCACATACAAACCTCATGAGCAGCGTGTCACGCTTGCCGAGATATCATGCACAGGGAGTATTTAAACCAAGGGAGTGAGTTTACCTACACCACCCTAACCGCTCCGCATATTTGTATGGAATTCATACATCTGCATAAATGTGAAGGGAACAAAGACTGTTTAGCGATTACACATATAGATAATCAAAATGGGTAGAAGCATTCCCAACCAGTAATCCGGATGCAGCAGCAGTGGCAAAGGTGCCAGTAAAATTAAGTATCCCTAGATCTGGCATGCTGTAAAGAAGCTACAGTGACAATAGAACACATGTAGTTAACCAGACAATCACGCTACCTGGGGATTACTTCAGATACCATGAATGTCAATTGCATGTACAACCCACACTCAGCACGACTGCTGCCGCAGAATGGGATCCCGAGAAATAAGTAGAGGAGTTGGTGGGTGACATCCAGACGAAGTTACATGAGCTGTCTACCTCTAGCATTGCTGAGCATGACAACAGTTCCAAATGTAAAGTGCTGCACCCACTTCAAGTAGTATGTGGAATGGCATATCATGTGCCAGAGTGGAAAGCTGTCATGCCTGCAGAGCCGGAGGTCGATGACTCAGTAGTAGGTGACATGAGAGGATTGTTAACTAGTAACACTGTTCCTCAGTTAAAGTCTGTTACAGATAAGAGCAAACGAAGACGGAAGCATAGCTGACACCAGTATCCTGTGTGTATGTCACTGTTATCCAAAGAACATTATTGCCAAGTGGACAGTGCGAATGTCTGTACCGGTACTGTTGGCAACGCCTACCGCAGTAAAGTTTGCAGAGAGGTCGTCCTGGGTCCACCTCACATTTCTCAAACTGGTAAAGGATATCAAGTCTGATTGACATCTTGTAGCTGATATACCAAAGAGCCCGAATCACCCGCTAAGACTGTATAACAATACAAAGCAACCCCAAAGACATTTATGTTTGCTGTCCTAATGATTATACACCTATTAACCATGTTTGTGTTTACGCTACAATTTCGACCTCACCTGCATATAACTACACGGATACAAATACTGATACGTGATGAACTGGCCACAGAGTGTCTTCCACACCTCAACAGATACCTAGGCATGATGCGGTGCATATAGAGACCAGGAACACTTTAAATTGCTGTGTTTGTACTGCCATACCTACATCATATGGAGGACTTCCGATGCATGTGGTCCCCTTGGGGATAGATTGAGACTTGTGAATATCTACACTTTGATACAGGTTCTGTGAGATCACAGGACAACGTGGCAATGTACTTACCTGTTACACAAAAAGGAATTGTATGTTATCATAAACATGGTACAGTTGCAGTTGGTGGGAGTATTTGTAACATAACTGTGTCTTACTTAATGTCATATAACAGCCAAAGATCACAGTACTACTTGTAGCACCATTCCTAATTTGTATTGAAACATCATGAGAACAATGTTGAAGGATGTGCAGAAACATCCTGAATTGTATAAACAGTACTCTGTTAGAGACAGGAATTTGTTACATGCAGAGGTAACCCGCATCAGTAATAAAGTAGAATATAGTTATGTTGTTTGTGGGAAATAAGCATAGCAATGGTTACCTGGGAATTGGTCCGCAGTTGTTATTTGGGTTATCTGGCTCCAGTCACATGACATACTGTACAATTGCCTGTGGGTGCGAAACTAACTATAACACATATAGCTCAAGAACTGGGAACACAGTCGAAACCTACTAATCCAGTGGGTGAAATGGAAGCTGTTCAGACATGTCAGTCCTCTGCAAGAGATAAAGGAATACCGATTCATATGGACTTCAGTGACAGCTGCCACAACCTGGGCTGGAACACCCCAGCTTCTGGAGTAGTGAAAGCAATCAGGGAACAGAGGAAGTTATCAAAACTGTCGGAGGAAGGATGAATGTGACTTCCGCCCTGAACATGTGACTGATGAACTGGATGCAATGAGAACTGTTGTGTCACAAAATGTAATAGTGCACGACTGCACCGTGGCGCTGAGAATTGGTACGCGCGCTTACTGAAGAAGATCGCTGTGTCCAACTACCACATGAAGAGACCAAAAGCAACGCCCACCTACAGGTAATATAGCAGGTGTCATCCATGGCGAACCAGGCCCAAACCCACTGCCGAACCATTTCCACAAACCATTGGGTGGATGGGGTCAGTCATACTGAATATCATGAATGCCATTTGTGTTGTTCTGCTCATATTGGGAGCATGTGTCTAGTGCGGATACTGTGCATGTAAGTATTAGTCAGGGACTCTGGCAACATACCTGTACCCGAGACTATGGATCAAGACCTGTAGTGGTATTTGTCAATAGAAAATGCAATCCTACTTGCAATGTACATCAAATTACCTGCCTAGTTAAACGGTCCACAGAGGAAGACGCCAGGGAATGAAATAATGTTGTATATGTCTCTGGATAGAGTAGAAGCAATCAAAGGAGGGAGAATGTTAGCAAAATGCATATTTAAACATAATATGACGTGCAACTTTAGAAGCTAATAGTGTATAATGCATATTATTCTACCTGACAATATAGCAGTACAGCTTCTCATGCATGTAATTGCTTGTAGTGTAGCTGCAGTGTGATTGAACCCTAACCCTAGCAGTAACCAGTGCAGCAGGTGTATGTCAGTCAGCATTAGTCATCTGCTCGGTTACAGAATAATACATGTATGTACAGGTATATCTGTCATCCTTCTACTGAGGAGGATAGGCTTGTGAGCTGTAACACAGAGTACAGCTGCTCAGCAGAGAGACACAGGAACCTAGTAGGACACGGAGTGAGGACTGAATATGAACAGTGTTGGAACCGTGTCAGAGCAGAACTTACCAAAGTACAGTCTAACTGAATATGTGTCTCGCAAGGTTGGGCTATCCTCATGGGAAAACATGTAATAAGCATTACCTGAGCACTGTTGTAGGAATACAATGTTCTGTACTCTAGCAATGTAAATGCCTTGTGACTGACAACATCATTAATGTGTGCAAAAGATGATAGTATACAGAATGCTCATACAGATGTAACATGTATAGAGTTGAACAAATGTCTAAACTTTGACTGCATACTCCTTTGCCTCCTGCTGCACAGTAATAAAATGTTATTAATCCCAGCTTCCTGTGTTAATGAGTGTCATGTTGAAAATACGAATGAGTGTTACAGTTTGATTTAAAAGACTTAATTGACAGATGTTTACGGTCTAGCATTGGAATAGGTCAAGACAAACATCACAATGTCCATGTGTACCACATACACACAGCCAGTAACATGCAGTAGTAGTGCATGAAGGCATACACGACTGTGGGAATAGTACAGGACATATGGCACGTGCCAAGTGCAGATGCATGACACAAACACCAGGATGGGTGTCCCTGCAAAGAGGAACATGTGCCAACTACACCTCCCACAGATGTACTGGCAATAAAACACATGGCAAACACACAGACACACTACTGTCCAACACATGACTGCAACGGAGCCTGGTCAAACACCAACATGAAGCATGCACAAACAGGGACTTGAGTAATGTTTGCCTTAACACCCCCCCATAGGCCAAAGAAGAATAGAATGGACATATGCATGGAATGCTGTGAAGGATGTGTGGTAGTCCTCAGTATCACAGTGTTAGGGACACAGATACACTGTCATCAACTGTGACTATGTGCAATGTACACAGCATACCTGCATGTAATACAGAGGACAATCATGTGCCACAGAAATATACAGTGGCGAAAGACTATAGTGGATAGACAATTGTACATGTGACAAACTATGAATATAGGTTCACACGCCCATAGGTACAGGGTAGGCCATCGTCCCAGGCCCAGCCATAATACTACACCATAGTTAGGATGACTTTGCCAACCTTCTGTGCTTCAGATGAAATACCCATGATATTGCTGTATCTCCGCCAAGCAGTGATAATGATGTAATCCCTGGCCTATACCTGCAATCCTCCATCCAATGGACAACATAGCTGCGAACAAGGCTAGGAAGGATGTCTGTCTCACATGTACTGTGATGTAGATCCACAGCATAATGATTGTCTGGGTGATATATGTGTCACCCAAACACATCCCATGAATGACCGTGACAAGGTAAATGTCACCTGCCCTAGTGATTCTGAGGGATGCGGATACAGTAGGTGAAGCATACACATGACATATGGGTTGACATGGCCTTGTATGTCAGGCACAGGTCAACAACAAACAGCAGGTATGTGACGGATGTGGCAGGGTCCTACATGTGGGGCAGCATTACACAAAATGGTGTCATCCTGCATCTGTACAACGATCAACCTATGTGGGCTTCCCAGCTGCTGTAGGTGTATGGTCAGATACAGTCTGAATGGGGCAATGTAGTAGATCATAGGTGTAACACGAATGGGTACAAGGGAACAATGACCTAGCCTGATGTAGATGTGAATCCCTGCACCAACAGGTGGGCAATGTAGAAGACCCACACAACCACGATAGCAACGCGGTGTGTGGAATGAATGGTGACCATCCAACACTGTCCCCTGATTCCTGGTAATCACCCCTGTGCTGAGTGGACAGCCACCTATATGCTGGACAGGGGTGACCTAGTACTTCTCCACAGGTATGATGTTGCATGACGTTGCATTTAGCTGTGGGACATGTCCCTGACAGCAGATATGCATACCTGGGAGGCCCTTCTAAGGATATCTGTGTCAGATGTCTGTCCCACTATGGCACCTGTTTTGCAGTCATCTACAAACACTGTTGCCCATAGCACCCCTGTGTGTGCCTGTACCGTGAAGATGTAGGTGTATGACAGGAGTGCACACATGGAAGGGCCCCATGGGACACCACTTCTGACAGGCAGTAGGTCTGATATGCTGCCAGCAACTATGACCGTGTGGGTTGTGTCACATAGACAGTTTACAACACATTCTGTGATGTGCGTGTTCACATCCCAGCCAATGGGTTTATCAACGATACCTGAGGGGGTAATGTGATGAAGGGCTTTGCCAGGTCGAGGTAGGCTGTATGGACTGCAACACCCCATCAGTGGCCTCGGCGACTGTCCTGAAAATGTCAACCATGCTTTAAAGGCATGAACCGCCCTGAACAAGACAAACCGTGTGTGAGGCAAAGTAAGTATGTCCCCTATGCAGTCATGTACGAGCCACAGTATGATCCCTCCCCATGTCTTTGCAGATAGGTCTCCTCAGGGTAATGGGACAGTAATAACCAGCCTCAGTGGAGGTATTGGCCTTCTGACGGGACTACAGCTGCCATGTGACACAACCTGGGTACCCTACCTGAGGTGAGGCTACAAAGAAATAGCTGTCCTAACTGTGGGTCCAATTCATAACCGAGATAGTGGAGTACACAGCGGGTCACCAGCTGGTCTCATCGATGCTATGTCCACTACCCTGGAGAGAGCATGTCCCACCTGTGTGTCACAGAACATTTGGTGACCACAAACCTGTGGTACACACATCACCTCATGTGTGGGGGGTGTGGAGATGTCCTCACTGGACTTGTCAGCCTGTATGTTGGCAATGTGTGTATGTTGAGTAAACCCCACCTCTATGTGAACCCAGTCAGAGCATATGTGGGACTGAGCTCCCAGGTGTCCAGCATAGCAACTGAAGGTGGTATGATTGTTAGCCAGGTCCATGTAGGTATATCTGTGGAATGTGCCCTAGACTATTTCATGACAGTGTGTAAGTCTACACATATGATGACCAAGGGTGTCACACCTCACAAGGTGTCTGCTCCACCTTGTAGTAGCCACCTCCTCGTGTTGTACATTTTGTGTATGGCTGGGGTACACCACACTGGATGCTTGGCATTGGTACAGTGAACCACAGTTGGGTAAGTGAATGACTGGCTCATGCAGTCCTGTAGGTACTGGTAGATGGCAATGTGATTGATGCAGTGGCTGCCGCATTCATCGACCACTGGCTCAGGGTCCTTAAAGGAGACCACAGTACCGCGCAGTATTGTGTAGTCTGCCTCTGAGCAAGCAATGTGTATGGTAACTGGCAACACTCACAGCAACGGATGCCAAAAGCAGAAGCCAATGTCCAAATAACATAGATCAACTTCTGCATGACAATATGTGTTATCATACATGTATTGACATGTGTCTGCCAATTACAATTGGAAATGGCCGTAAGACTGGCCTAAAGTTCCCATGATGTACACAGTCTGGGGTGTTGTTCGATAATAAAGTGGCAATACCTCCCAATCGTGACCTCTGGGTATGGTATGAAAGTGGTTGTTAACCTGCAACATTGGATGTATAGCATTGGTTTCTGGTGTCGGAAGACATGGTTCCTGTAGCACAACACAGTATGGGTAGTCAAGCACACATACACGCATTGCTGAACACACAGCATCAGTGAAACCCACTGCTCACAAGGACACAGTCCGACAAGCTCTACACTTTACATATGCACAGTGGTGTCCATTGTAGGACCCAAAAATTGTGGAAAGAATCAATAATTTCTTATTTCAATGCGCATCTGAAATCATTGTCGCCACAGGTACACATATGCACCGCAAAGCGTGTTTAATGTTGCTGATAGCTGTCCATGTAATGCAGCACAGATGCACAGAAATACCCAGGGTACCGGTCCATAGAACTGCGCCCACATCACAGTTCCGCACACATGACGGATGTGTAATGGGTACTGTCAATTGTTGCAGTCAAGGGATTCTGGGTATGTAGACGCTGTGCTCGGTGTTGTTTCGCAGACAATCCTTTCTCCCGCCTGGGAGGGATGTGTGCGTAGCACCTGCCTTACTCTCCGCTAATAATGCAAACCATACCGGAGAATGCTAAATGTAGGTGTGGAATGTGTACAGCCCTATACTAGTGTCCAGTAGGCAATTGTCATGGATGGACACCCGTGATGGCCAGGATGGCACCTACAACTGCAAACCCGGTACATGACATAGCCGCGTAAGGCATAACACAGGAAATACACATAGGGACTACAGTTGACATTCCACATACAAAGCAGGACCGTCGTGCCAACACCGGGCGCATACAGCACTCAATCTGCCAGCAACAGACTGAGGAGCACCCGCCACCGCACAGCGGAACAGATGTGCGACCTGTGGAACACATACTAATGGCACACACACAACGCCAAGTAGGATATGTAAACTATGGCATTCCCACCTATGAAGACAACATGGTTAAATGAATGCATAGGTAATCAACATGTTCCGTGGTGTTATATTGGAAATACAGTGACGGATATGTCCCATTGGGACGCCTGCGGTTTATATGGAGCATTTGCTAACCAGCATCATTGGATGTATGTCATTTGTCCACAGTACTAAATCACCTGGTTATGTAGCACCATGTGGAATGGGTGGTCAAACAGACATCCGCGATTCCTGAACACACAGTATCAGTGAAACCCAGTGCTCACAAGGACACAGTCCGACAAGCTCTACACTTTACATATGCACAGTGGTGTCCATTGTAGGACCCAAAAATTTGTCTAAAGACAGCTCTTCCGCCTTATTTAATCAACTAACGGAACTCATTGTAGTCACAGGTACACATATGCACCGCAAGCGTGTTTAATGTTGCTGATAGCTGTCCATGTCATGCAGCACAGATGCACAGAAATACCCAGGGTACCGGTCCATAGAACTGCCACCACATCACAGTCCCGCACACATGACGGATGTGTAATGGGTACTGTCAATTGTTGCAGTCAAGGGATTCTGGGTATGTAGACTCTGTGCTCGGTGTTGTTTCGCAGGCAATCCTTTCTCCCGCCCCATGGGAGGGATGTGTGCGTATCACCTGCCTTACTCTCCGCTAATAATGCAAACCATACTGGGGAGAATGCTAAATGTAGGTGTGGAATGTGTACAGCCCTATACTAGTGTCCAGTAGGCAATTGTCATGGATGGACACCCGTATGGCCAGGATGGCACCCACAACTGCAAACCCGGGTAAATGACATAGCCGCTGGAAGGCATAACACAGGAAATACACATAGGGACTACAGTTGACATTCCACATACAAAGCAGGACCGTCGTACAACACCGGCGCATACAGCACTCAATCTGCCAGCAACAGACTGAGGAGCACCCGCCACCGCATACAGCGGAACAGATGTGCGACCTGTGGAACACATACTAATGGCACACACACAACGTCAAGTAGGATATGTAAACTATGGCATTCCCACCTATGAAGACAACATCGTTAAATGGATGCATAGGTAAGCAACATGTTCCTGTGGTGTTATATTGGAAATATAGTGACGGATATGTCCCATTGGGATGTCTGAGGTTTATATGAAGCAGTTGCTAACCAGCATCTTTGGATGTATGTAATTTGTTCACAGTACTAAATCAGCTGGTTATGTAGCACCATGTGGAATGGGTAGTCAAACAGACATCCGCGATTGGGGAACATACACCAGCAGTGAAAAGCACTGGGCAGGTGGACACAGTCCAGCAACATCTAACTTGACATATGCACATCGGTGTCCATTGTAGGACCCAAAAATTCTGTTCAGAGAATGCCTGCTAGCTTCCTGCATTACTCATGTGATCTAATTGTCGCCACCACGACACAGGTACACATATGCACGCAAGCTGTTCAATGTTGATGATAGCTGTCCATGAACTGCAGCACACATGCACAGAAATACCCAGGGTATCGGGGCAATTCAGCTGGGCCCACATCAGAGACCAGCACCCATGAAGGATGTGTAATGGGTACTGTGCACTGTTGCAGTCAAGGGAGTCTGGGTATGTAGAATCTGGCCTCGTGTTGTTTCAAGCAGGCAATCCTTTGTCCCGCCTGGGAGGGACGCAGCGTAGCACATGCGCCACTCTCCGCTATTAATGCACACCATACTCCGGGAATGCAAAATGCAGGTGTGAAATGTGTACAGCCCTATACCAGTGTATAGTAGGCAATTCACATGGATGGACAAGCGATGACTAAGATGGCACCCATAACTGCAAACCCGTGGAATTACACTGCCGTAGTAAGGCATTACACAAGTCATACACATAGGGACTACAGTTGACATTCCCCATACAACAAACACAGACAACCGCTGATGAAGTCTAAAGCAAAGACGAGGTACTGTAGGGACCGCCAGTGACCAACCAGAGCACACCAAGAATTAAAGGCAGTCACCATAGTCTATTGAGCTCACTTCGCCTGCTTCATAAGCAGACTTATTCAGACTACATACAATGCAGTCCAACCTACTACATTTACAAGCATTAATTGGTCAGTACATTAGATGTGCTAGGTACTAATTACATGCCTTAAAGGCAGACAAGTTTAACAAACCTTACTTGGGTTACAGATCCCACACAGTGAGGACATCAGACATTGCTTCGAAGGTACAGTCTTCATCGGAAAATATAAATATATGTACATATATGAAACATGAACCAACATAAAATGTTTTCCAAATGTCTGACTGTGTAAGATACATATATATGTCCTACGGATTGTGCCAATATATTAACAGAACTGCAGACACCTAGTAATATAAATGAACCATAATATATACACATAAACCGTATGATTATGACTACTGTAAAATAGACCAACGAAATGTAAACATTCACAATGTGCTAATGTAAATATTCAGTTAGAAGGTTACTTAAATAAATCAACTCAGTCATCCATGTGTAAATACTAACACAAGGCCAGCGAGGTGCTTGCCCTCACATGTACTGGGATGTTGTTCCACAGCATAGTGAGTGTCTGGGTGATGAATCCGTCCCAACAACACGCTCGATTAATGACAGTGTCAAGGTGTACGCCAGCTGCCCTTGTGGTTCTGAGGGATCTAACTTATTTACGGAAGCATAGTCATCAGATCTGGGTTCGACTTAGCCGCGGTATGCCAGGCACGGGTCACCTCTGGGCAAGTGGTATGCAACTGTATACAGCTGGAATTCTTTCAGTCGGTCAGTATAACACATATACCTGAGACCCTGCATCTGTTTGTCGAAGAACTGTTGGTGCCTTTCCAGCTGCTGCAGGTGTTGGGTCAGATACATTCTGAACGGTGATTGTACCCAATCATAGGTCTATTGAGCGATGAGTACAAGGGGACAATGACCTCCCTGATCTAGATGTGAATCCCTTCATGATGATGTGGGCAATGTGGAAGGTCTACCTAACTATGTTAGCAACATGTGTGTCTAACGAACGGTTAACAACAACACATGTCCCCAAATCACTGGTAACCCCCTCTGTGCTCAGTGGATTGCCACCTATATGGTAGCTCGGGGTAACCTTGTTCTTCCCGAAGGGTATGCCTATGCATTTCCTGGCATTTAGCTGTAGGACATGTCTCTGGTACCACTTATCCACATCTGTGAGGCACTCCTGAAGGATATCTGTGTCAGATGTGTGTCTGACTTTGGCACCCGGTTTGCAGTCATCTGCAAACATTGTCACCCATAACCCCTGTGTATGCGGTACATTGGAAACGAGATGCTGGAAATAGTGGACCCAGGACTGAGCCCCATGGGACACCACCTGTGACTGGCTGTGAGTATGACATGGCACCAGCAACTATGGCCATGTGTGTTCTGTGACTTAGCCCGCTTGCAACCCATATGGCGATGTATGGATTTACATTCAAGATGACGGGTTTATCAATTATACCCGAGGGGGTATTGTGTCAAGGCCTCTGCCGGGTTGAGGTAGGCTGTATGGACTGCTTTACCCTCAGCAATGGCCTTGGTGACTGATTCTACAAAGTGAAACACGGTAAAGGGCATGATCTGACTCTGACCAAGCTAAACTGGGTTGTATCCAAAGTATGCGGTCCCCTATGTCTTTATCTATGTGTCCCATTATGATCCATCTCCATGGCTTTGCAGATAAGGCTTGTCAAACTAATGGTATGGTAATAACCAGGGTCAGTGGAGGCACCATCTATGTGGAGTGTGACTACAGTCGCCTGTGCTACTACTCAGGCACGATCCTGAGGTGAGGCTAAGATTAAACAGCTGTCCTAAGTGTGAGTTAGAGTTCCTGGAGTACACAGCTGGGACACCATGTGGAGCCATGGATGCTGTGTTGACTGCCTTGGGGCTGGATGTGGGTAATGCTGGACATACCCACGCCAGACGTGGCACGTTCCCGAGTCCGATGCCCAAGGGACCACACACATAGCCGGCCTTAGGCATAGGCCAAGCAGGTAGCCGCCTAGGGTGTTGCTCTACTCGCACCTTTCCAGAGTCTATTTGGTGTATGTAGACCAGCAGGGGGCTACCGGGTGATGTATCGGTGGCAACTTCCGCCTAGGTCACCACTTACCCTAAGGCCACTCTTCCCGCGGGTAATACAGCAGTACCCACACCCAGACGCGGGTCATTGCTAGGGTCATTGCTAGTATGGCACATCATCTATGTAAGGAAACCATATATCCCCAGACATAATGGCACAGCATAATGCCTGTTCGCCGCCAAAGGCAGACATACGCCACCCGCGCGGTGCGGACGCATTCGCGCGAGATGTCCGTTAACAATGCCGACATTGTCTCGCTTTGTGAAACAAACTCCACAGAGACATCCAATAATAGACAGCGACGGACAACCCGATGTCCTCGTGTTCGAGCTGTTCAACCTGTTACGCCATGTTAAATGTGTGTAGCACAGCGAACCGGCCAAACAAAGCAACGGACATGTCTGTGGCTCAGTGAAAGTCGCCACGCAATGTTAAACCCTTGTAATATTGCGACCCAGGCCATACATACGGAGGGTTAGTAATGGAAATTGGTTATTTCGAGCAGACCGTGTGCAATTAGTATAACGACATCTACAACGGGTACACCGCCAATCGATGACACGGTTACGAATAATTGGGGCCGTGATATGGTACCATGGACACGGACAAAACGCGCCCATGTGACTCATCTAACATTCGACAGGGTCAGGGCAGTCCCGCACAGTGGGCTGCCAAGACCAAACCCAAAGCACCACAGCAACACCCTGACAATCAAGGCCTGTATGCGATGGGATATAAGCAGCTGTCATCTGAACAGCCCTGCGGTGACGACATATGCATCCTGGGCCATGAGCGAGGGGAATTAGGAATGTTCAACATGCAGTACCGCACCTTTCCCAGCAGGAGAATGGATGCCTGTGACGCATGCGTAAAAGGGGGATATGTAAATGTACATAGGTACCATGGGTATGCATATTAATGACAACGAACAGCTAACGGCACTGGTCACAGTAACCGCCAAACGTGAATGCAGTCACGCTTGAATTACTTAATTATTTTATTTATTTTTTTTTTATTTTATTTTATTTTACATTTGTTGACCGGCTAGTCCAGCTGGATATATGTCCATTTTCAGTAGAGGCCCAGGGAGAAAAGCTCCACACATAACATAATAATGACAGACAGACATATTATTAATAAAGACATACAATAAAAATAGAAATATAAATCAATTTTGTTAATAAAATCAACATACATTAAGGAACTCAAACAGTTTAATATCATACATAATGTTTGGTCAATTTCAAAGCATTTTATCTAGTACATAAAGGTTATGCAATAAGGCATTTGCCATATGGATAACAGTTGAAGCTCAGAAGGATACAGTAGTAAAAGGGGAATGTAAGATGAATAAAAGGGAAGAGGCAGGGTTAGGAAAAGAGAGAGGAAAAGAGGGAAGACTATAGAACATATAGATGTGCACGCAGTAATGAAGCGCCCATGCTGCAAAGACTGTTACATATATAAAGCTGTAAGTGCTTTCTGCACACGCCCACAACCGGATCAGACATATGTTACCGAATAGTCACAAGTAACGCAAAACACGTGAACCACACAGACACTGTAAACATATATAAACGGACTACGGATATGCATGTGCGCTGCGCGCCAGAACCCACAATCCGACATGCGAAAGTGTGCGTGCGCGTGTGATCCAGTGGAACCAGGGAAGGTTACGGATGTCTCCTCCACACGCTTACATTCATAATTGTCAAATATATGCTTAAATAGTACTTATTGATTCCATGCTTTGTTATCGTAATGCTACTATTATACACATTGATATACAATAACCTGATCAACACACTACATTCTAAGGTGCACTCACAACAATTATCAACTATGTGTCCGGATACTGATTGTATTTACCAATATTGTATATATATTAACACATTGTTGCCGATTATTGTTTCCATGAAGTAAGGCATGCAACACTGATATGTATATGTCACGCTATAATCAAGACTTGGAGCACTGTCCACCTAACTATGAGCAGGTTTATTGATTATTTCGCTTTAAACCGACTCTGAAGGAAGTGTATAAGGGACGGCTATGTCATGCATTCCGCATCCGACGATGACCCATGTTAGTAGGTGAGAGAGCTCAGTATCCTTTCACTGTGGAGTCTATCGATTTGACAGTGTCTGTTTTGCCGATATATGTTCCATAATGTCGCTTATGAAGATGGGCAGGACGCAAGGTTTGCTGTATTTCCGCATACTGGCACGTGGATATAGATAGGCCATGTCATACAAACGATGGGTAGTCAAGCAGACATCCACGACTGGGGAACATACAGCGGCAGTCAATACCACTGGCCAGATGGGGACAGTCAAACACGCTCTACACTTTACAAATGCACATCGGTGTCCATTGTAGGACTCCAAAATTACGACGCCTGCTCCTTTATCCACCGGATCGCCAATCAGAATACTAACCGTGACTACGCACAGCTAGACATATGCACCACCAGCGTGTTTAAGGTTGATGATACCTGCCCATGACATGCAGGACATATGAACAGAGGTCCCCAGACTGCCGTGTCCATACATGTAAGCGCCCATATCCCAGTTCCGCACACATGAAGCATGTGTCATGCGCATCGGGGGTTGCAGCCATGGTATCCTGGGTATGCAAAATGGGGCTCGTGTTGTTTGGCAGATAATCCGCTGTCCCGCCTGCGGGAGGGCTGCGGGTACAGGACGGCCTTAGTCTCAGTAAGGATGCAAAGCATCCATAGGGTAATGCTAAAGGCATGTGTGAAATGTGCTCAGCCCTACATCAGTGTCCAGTAGGCATTTCCCAAGGATGGACAAACGTACGGACAAGATGGCACCCATAATAGCAAACCTGGTGGAATCACACAGCCGTAGTAGGGCATGACACAAGACATTAAGATGGAAACAACAGTAGATACACCCCGTAGACATCCATCCTGCCACTGCGAATCCCAGCGTACACAGCAGCCAAGGTGCTATCAAGTATGTGGGGATCACCCGCTTCCACTCTGCGGAACATACCTGCGACCTGTGGAACACATATTAATGGCACACCAACAACGTCAACTAGGAAGGTCATACTATCGCTAAAATATGGCGTTCACACACATAAACGACATACTGTCATGAATAAATAGGTTCTACATGTACCGCTGTGTTATACTGACAATACAGTGGTGGATAGTTCACAATGGTACCTGTGAGGATTATCTAAAGCAGTTGCCAACCTGCAGGACTACAGTAACACCCTATGGGTAAATTGTGGAAGGACACGGGTTACGAGCACTACATAATATGGGTAGGCGGACAGACATCCGGGAATGGGGAACATACGGCAGCAGTCAAACCCACTGGCCGAATGGACACAGTCCAACATGTTCTAAACTTTACATATGCACATCGGTGTCCATTGCAGGACCTAAAATTACTCCTTAAGTAAGTGTAGGCAACATAGTGTGAACCGAAGAGGTGACAGCCGTGACTACGCACAGGTAGATATATGCACCACAAGCGCCTTCAAGGGTGATGACAGCCGCCCATGAAATGCAGGACATATGAATAGGACTCCCCAGGCTGCTGCGCCCATACACGCGACGCTCATTATCCCATTTCCGCACACATGAAGGGTGTGCAAGGGTACTGTCGAGGGTTGCAGACATGGGATCGTGGGTATGCAAATATGGGTGTCGGTGTGGATTGGCAGATGATTCGCCGTCCCGCCTGCAGCGGACGTGGCCATGGCATATGCTAATTCGCAATACTAATACCGATCATCCACCGGAAATGGAGAATGCAGCTGTGAAATGTTGACAGCCCGATACTAGTGTCCAGTAGGCAGTTCCCATGGATGGACAAACGACGCCAAGATGGCACCCATAGCTGCAAACCTGGGGAATCCCACAGCTGTTGCAAGGCATAACCCAGGGAATACAGATACGGCCTACAGTACACACTCCCCATTCAAAGCAAGACCGCTGGGCAGATACCGCGCATACAACACTCAATGTGCCAGCACATCTATGGGGATCACACGCCCATACAGTGGAACAGATGGGTCACCTGTGTAAAGATACCAATGGCACAATCTCCACGCCTGCTGGGAATGACATAGGATGGTCAAACTATGGCGCTGACACCAAAGAAAGACATCCTTCGTGAATTAATAGGATTGATGTCAATACACCATGGCAAACACCCAATGAACAGGGAAGACTTGCTGGCACCCTATGGCCACAAACCATGTCACACATAGGTAGATGGAACAGTCAACATAAACATTTCGTCCACGACAGGTCGATATGGTATCCAAAGGTACTTCATAGACATGTATGCGCTTATCACCCGCTGGCCCCGTGAGACTTACACATAACATGGAAGTATCCAGGCTTTAAATGTCCACCCTTACACTTCCATTTGTCACTTTCTATGCGAGCAATGGAGATGTAGCCACAGCATAGAAAGCAGAGACGCATCGCTAACGAAACACACACATGTCAACATCACAGAAAGCATACTATGAACACACTTATTACATGATATTGTACTATGAAACACAAACAAACCAGCAACCTGCAGCAAGAATAGTCCCCGTAGTTCGACACAACACAAGTCTTCGTGACATTTAAACAGTTCATTAAAACATGCAACGTTTTCGTTGTTTCCACAACGTGTGCAGGAAAATGCTATGTCTAAGAATGTTCACAATCAACAATGTGAGTCTTAACATGATTTTAAATATCACATTGTTGATTGTGAACACTTTAACAATTTGCTTATTCAGTTGTATTTTCGAAAGCAACGGAAACACACACACACACGGAAGGGACGGGAGATGAACCTACGCCTATTTACATGAACTCAGTACAGTATGAAGCATTTACACAACGCGCTACCGAGTTAACTGACGTGAGCGCTGTCAGAGGCATACATGTAGGCTGCTGACGCCACCCGCAAGACAATATTTGAAAATAGCCAAGGCATGTGTTGCGGAGCCGCCTAAAAGCATAATCAGTCGCAGAGGCAGCTGGAAACACACACACACAGAGACACACACACACGGAAGGGACGGGGGACGAACCTACGCCTATCTACATGAACACACTACTGTATGAAGCATTTACAGAACGCTACCGAAGTTTACTAAACAGAGCGCTGTCACAGGCATACTTGTAGGCTGCTGACGCCACCCGAAGACAATAGTTGGCAATAGCCAAGGCATGTGTTGCGGAGCCGCCTAAAAGCATAATCAGTCGCAGAGGCAGCTGGAAACACACACACACAGAGACACACACACACGGAAGGGACAGGGACGAACCTACGACTATCTACATGAACACACTACTGTATGAAGCATTTACAGAACGCGCCACCGAAGTTTACTAAACAGAGCGCTGTCACAGGCATACTTGTAGGCTGCTGACGCCACCCGCGAAGACAATAGTTGGCAATAGCCAAGGCATGTGTTATGGAGCCGCCTAAAAGCATAATCAGTCGCAGAGGCAGCTGGAAACACACACACACAGAGACACACACACACGGAAGGGACGGGGACGAACCTACGACTATCTACATGAACACACTACTGTATGAAGCATTTACAGAACGCTGCCACCGAAGTTTACTAAACAGAGCGCTGTCACAGGCATACTTGTAGGCTGCTGACGCCACCCGAAGACAATAGTTGGCAATAGCCAAGGCATGTGTTGCGGAGCCGCCTAAAAGCATAATCAGTCGCAGAGGCAGCTGGAAACACACACACACAGAGACACACACACACACGGAAGGGACGGGGACGAACCTACGACTATCTACATGAACACACTACTGTATGAAGCATTTACAGAACGCTACCGAAGTTTACTAAACAGAGCGCTGTCACAGGCATACTTGTAGGCTGCTGACGCCACCAAGAAGACAATAGTTGGCAATAGCCAAGGCATGTGTTGGAGCGCCTAAAAGCATAATCAGTCGCAGAGGCAGCTGGAAACACACACACACAGAGACACACACACACACGGAAGGGACGGGGGACGAACCTACGACTATCTACATGAACACACTACTGTATGAAGCATTTACAGAACGCCACCGAAGTTTACTAAACAGAGCGCTGTCACAGGCATACTTGTAGGCTGCTGACGCCACCCGAAGACAATAGTTGGCAATAGCCAAGGCATGTGTTGCGGAGCCGCCTAAAAGCATAATCAGTCGCAGAGGCAGCTGGAAACACACACACACAGAGACACACACACACACGGAAGGGACGGGGGACGAACCTACGACTATCTACATGAACACACTACTGTATGAAGCATTTACAGAATGCGCTACCGAGTTTACTAAACAGAGCGCTGTCACAGGCATACTTGTAGGCTGCTGACGTCACCCGCAAGACAATAGTTGGAAATAGCCGAGGCATGTGTTGCGGAGCGTCTAAAAGCATAATCAGTCGCAGAGGCAGCTGGAAACACACACACACACAGAGACACACACACACACACACACACACACACACACGGAAGGGACGGGGACGAACCTACGCCTATCTACATGAACACACTACAGTATGAAGCATTTACAGAACGCTACCGAAGTTTACTGAGCAGAGCGCTGTCAGGAGGCATACCCCACGTGAGTGGTATCATTTGCAGAGGCAATGCGCCCGATCGAGTTCGACAGAGTGCGCAGTCACGCAGTCTGTTACCATCCCAAGGTCGCAGACACCAACACGCTAGTGCTGCAGTCGAAATAACAAGTAACTACTGATCAGTACATCACTGCATACTGGGCATGCTCAGACACTTAGACTCGGCAGGGCAGACATGCATACACATGTTTGCACAGCATGGGTGGCGGAATGTGGACCGCCGTGTGTGTCCAGCCACACAACAGAAACCTGGCCATGCCACAGACGTGGCCGCTATGTAGGGGATACAGGCATGCACCCGGGTATAACTGCAGACGGGCGCTGTGTGCACTGTGCTGTGTGTCTATCTACACAGCTGCCTACTGGGCATGCTCAGACACTTAGAGTCGGCACAGATCAGACATGCATACACATGGTGCGACGGCATGGGTGGCGGAATGCGGACCGCCCTGTGTGTCCGCCACACAACAGCAACCCGCCATGCCACAGACGTGGCCGCTAAGGCGGGAATATCTAGGTGCAATTAACCATGTGTAGGACTGGCCTACAGTTTGTTGCATGCTACAGACAACCCTCCCAAACACAGGATACCTTCACAGATGTCCTGAGGACACTGGTGAGTGGGCATGCTCTCACAACAGCACCGTATTGGGTGACATGAACCACCCATACATAGCCTGGGAACATTACCCATGGCACAACACAGTACGCCAGCAGTCCCAGGTGTTCACACACCTGGCCACTGTTAAACAGCCATGCACCATACATACTAGGGGATGTCTGACAGTTCTGCCCATCACACATGGTGAGGATATGCCCCACACAGGATGTACAGCCCTCAATGGTGATGCAAGACCGTATAGTGGATCCACTGGTCATCCACTCACTGTAACCAACACCAGCATGGGGACCTCAGTGATGACCTCTCCACAGAAAACCACACACATCATAATGACCGTGTGGTACCCTACAAGTCCTCCATGCCAGTGTTGAACAGAGGCCAGACCGCAAACGCCTAACGAATGCCTTCCCCGACCACTCCACATGCATGTCTGCAACAGGCAAACATGATGACATCAGGACCTTGTCCACCACAGGTAGGCACATGGTGTGGTGGACCGCAGCCACTGACTACCTGTACATCAACAGTTGGAGCTACTACATGGCAGAGCAATGACAGTACCAGGGAAACCATCACCCATTCATACCGGCCACCATACGGCCCCACATACCATCATCCAGGTCCGCTTGTGGGAGTGGTACTGCAGAGGGCACATGAGACAACCACAGGGCCTTCCCTAACTGTGGTAAGGACATGGTTGGGGCACACAGACTTGCCTGGAAATGGTCCAGAATGGTACAACAGTCACTGCACCCACACACATTGTCTGCAAACCACAGGGCATGTTCCCTGCATACATCGCCCACCGGAACAGGGAACATATCCATCCCACCAGAGTGTAGCCTCCCAAACATGTCATATGGCCTGGAGTGATCCCATATCTCTATGGCGGGTGACAGGGCAGCAATGGGCACCGATGGTGTCCCTGGCTGTGTGCTATCCATCCTCATTGAGGCCCTCGCCCACACATGCGCCACTGTGTCATGTTAGCCTTACTATGGGCTATGTCCCCAATGGATGCCATATGGCATCTGTGGTCCCACTATGCCAGGGTAGTGCTCCTATGGACTGTCAACAGCCACACCCTATACGCTTGACAAGTGTTGTCTGCAAAGCTGTGTGGAGGTCCATACAGGTGGCCATGGTTACAGATAGCGTGTACAGCCAATACCGAACATACCCACAACTACATAGTCAAGGGCGGATCCTGCCTCCCGAACCTGCTCGCCCAGTCTGGAGTGGTCACCAAGGCCATTGATGGGGATACGTGGGTTTGCACACAGTACCATGACCTGGTGGGAGCGGCCAGAGCACACTACACATGGGACCCATAGAAAGGCTCGCCAGCATACATGTGGGGACATATGTCACCCGATGCTTCTCAGACAGGTTGGAGGTCACACCACACAGGGTTGGTGCTCAAGGTGCCTTGTCACACTCATATCTGGACCCAGTGGAGGCCCACAGGGCTCACTCCTGTGCCCCTGCCATATGGCATCCGACCTTCCAATGTGCATGCAATCATAGGGGATTGTAGCAGACAAGGTATGCAGATGACTACGCACCGCCAACATACCCAACACCCCATGTTACACGGACATCCACCTAGGGCGCCATAGACAAGGATGACTGGTGCCAGAGCCATGGCCTGCTACTAAATGCCAGAGAAGGTGCAGCCCTACCCAGTGTGAAGGACATGTTCGTCCCAATGTCACATGTAGGTGGTACGCCATTAAAGATGGTGGACGGTTCAGGAAATGGCTACCACACCTGTCGGCAACCTCTGTCAACACACACAATGGCAATGTGGGTGTGAAGACATTCCATTGTGGCCTCCTGGTCTGGATGGAATGGCAACCACATCAGGGTGTTCATTGTACCCTGTACACATCACACACCAGAGCAATGACTGCATACAATGGCACATGTGGCCTGTAGCTAACCTGACGCCTGCAGCACTCGGAAGGACCGCAAACGCTCCACAAGACGGGATGACGGTGCTAGGACATGTGTCACAAGCTGCACGCCAAGGGGACACCGGCTGTGGATCTTCACAGCACAGCTGCTCCGGGTGATCTGTGCCTGACATACACGGCCATGTCTGACCTGGGTGACATGGGCACATTCCACCTCCCAGGCTCCATGCAAACACGGGCACAGAAGCGACTGTCAGACACCTCAACACAAAGATGAGTGGGACGTGCTGGGGGAACAGGGTTAACGGCCAGACACCCCCTACAACACGGGAGGAGTGCCAGGCCATGTGAAGGAAAGGCCCTGACTGCCTTTGTCCAGGACTGCTAATGACATGTGGATGTGTGATGATAGTTATGCGCCAGGCAACCTCTGTGTGTCACTGCTAGACCAGGGACTGGGGACTGATGGATATGGCATCCCCATCCTGAGGGGTGTTAGACGCCACACACAGTCATGCTAGGTCCACACATGTCGAGGGCACATATCCTGTTACGCTCATGTGCCTATGTACCTATGTAGGGTCCATGCCGGATGCGGTAACTGTGCTATGCTGATGTTGCCAGACATGCCTGTGGGTACCCCACGACTACACGCGGGGAACTAATTACAGTGCTCCCAGTAGGCACGCAAGTACACCATCAGTATCATACGGGTTAACTGCACCGACATGGTGCTACACATGTAACCACCACACATACTGTGTACACATATCAATGAATGCTGCACCTGTCCTGCATGGTATGTCTGCTGCATGATGTCCGTGCACAACCCACATCACATACATACCTGTCACCAGCCATACACACACACCACAACATACACATCACGTAGTATGCGGACACAGGTATCACATACACCTCTCACTATCGTGTCCACCCTGTGCATCAGAATATGTTAGCTTAACCGCATTGATGGTGTAGCTCACAGTTATGCGGCAGAGACTTCATCATATGCACAGGGTGATATAGTGCCACAGGCATGGGCTGTACCAATGGATGACATCATGTGTGTGTGTAAGGGCCAGTGCATTGAGTGGGCATGACTATGTAGATTGCATGTGGGTGTGGTGGAGCCCTACAGTTGTGTCTGCTGTGTGTGGGTGTGTGTGTACACAGTTCAGTCATCTGTGATGCCTACACGGGTATGCTTGGCAGCCCCTGACTGTACAGTGCAGGTGTTACGGCTCACTGTGTCTGCCGGGCGGCGACCCGCGCTTCGCCTGGGGTCGCACGGGCACGACCGGGTGGAGGTACGGACTGTCCACTCTCCGATGTCACATGTCCGCTGGAAACGCGTCCACGACGGGCCGCCCAGGGCCACGCCCACGCGGCCTGCTCTGTCCTGGTGTGGATGGTGTAGTAGCAGCTGCAGTGCTACTGCTACCAGCACTGTCTGGGTGGGCATGGGAGGTGGCACGCACACGCTGACCTGCAGCAGGTGGTGTTGCTGGCACACGCCCATGAGCCCTATGCCTCACCCCTACCTGGTGTTCCTGCACAGACTGGCGACGCCAAGGATGGCCAAGCCTCGGTCGAGGAGACCAGCCATGTCACCCAATCTCCTATCCAGAACATCGGCAAGATGCTGTTGTGCATTCGCCAATGCCTGGATGTTGTCATTTAGGGTACGGATTGCGGACCTCTGCAGCCTCTGCCCTTCCTGGTTCTGCCGTTCGGCACGCGCTCGCGCCGCCATTACAGTCTGGAACATGCGCCTGGTTATACCAGCTGCTGCACCCTGTACGGCAGGTGTATGTCTAGCGGTGCTCCCCACGAGCAGCACCTGCCACATGCCTGCGTGGCACTGCACCAGTCCTTACACTGGCAACATCGCGGTACCCACACCTTCTGCAGCCACCACACATTCCTGCTCGGGACAACAGACGCTGACTGACCGTCATCTATGGGCAACGGTGTTGGGGTATGTGTCGGCATCTGAACCGTAAGCGGGATGAAAGGGACGATGTGTGATGTTCTCCAGTGGCACAGACTCTGCCTGTGACGACCCTGCCTGTGCCTCATGCACATGGTCATCACCACTAGTATCTGTGGGGACACTAGCATCAGATTGACCGCAGGAGGGGAACGCACCTACAGCACCTGTCAATACAAAGACATACCATCGGTTACAATACAGACACACACACACACACACACACACACACACACACACACACACACACACACACACACACACACACACACACACACACACACACACACAGCATGCATGTGATAATGCAGGTGGCATGCAGCATTCACACAACACAGACCAGTGAATGCAGACCAGACATTCATAGTGGCAGTATGTACACTGCCCTGGTGGGGACAGTACAACAGGCAGGTGTCATTTAGTAGGCATGCAGTACACACATTCATGGTAGTTTGCATGCATCAGCGTGATACACCGCGGTGGCCGCTGGCGAAGTTGAGAGTACACATGGCTGCCGACACTATGTAATGTACACCGCAAACATGTGCGGTATCATGTGGACATGTGAAGATGGTGTCCCACCGCATGCACCACATCACAATGGCTGTCACGGTGCAGTGTTATGTGTACAGTGTACAGATACAATGTATGTGTAACAGTGATGTCTGTGCAGGTACGGTTGCTGTGAGCTGTGTGCATAGCTGTACGGTGTGTAGTGCGGGCTCTGTGCCACTGCACAGTAGCAGGACACAGCTATGTGTCTGTGCGATGCGTGACCTGGACGCATTACATTGCCATGTCTGTAAGTCAGTTCAGCTGCTCAGCAGCACGTATATGGTGGACATTGGAGGCACCTGTAGTAGCTGTGGAGAGGCATTCCATGTCACTGGTGTACTACATCAGATGTCCAGGGGGTCCACTACAGTGATGAACCCACTATGTGTGTACAGGGTGCAACGGTGAGTACCCACTGTGGATGTGCTGTGTGGCAACATGCCTGTAGGTATCAACCATGGCCTTGTCTGTCTGAGTCATTGACAATTGTGTGTGGTAGACAGCGCGGCACACGGCCCTGTGGTGGCCCATGTGACATACACCCATACTAGTGTGACGTGTCACATTCTCTACGGATATGCTGACAGTGTGGATGTCTGCTATGTTGTGCATAGGTCATATCATGGTGTGACAATGCTGCAGCCAGACATCCACGCCCATGGGACATGGCATGCGCCATGTCACAACGCAGCACCGATGCAGGGCATGGGTCACATTGGTAACACCTGTGCTCTGGCCAGATCACAGCTCACTATGTGGTACTGTGTGCATACTGCACTGGCATACCAATGCATACTACACATGCAGCCATTGTGTAACACCTACACCATTGTATGCATAGCTGAATGCACGTAACACACCAATAGGTTGTGTGGTGTCATACCACTCTACGGTAACGGGTGTATCTACTGTACATGGGTGGTGTGTGTCGGTGGTGCGAGCTGTATACCGTGACGGGGCACACACAGGTGAGCATGTCATGCCTAGACACATGGGGAATATCAATACAGCAGAACATGCGCTTGACTAGCAACAGACTTACCTGCAACAGACCCTTGTCCTTGCGACACGCCAGACGAATCTGTAAAGGCATTACACAAAGGTATACACATTAGCCATTACTATCTCCACGGTCAGCACTGTGCATGTCACATCATGCATGTGTGGTAGCATGTGCTATGCACATGTCTGCTAACACAACATAGCATACAATGGTTTGCATCTTGTGTGGCCATATACCTGGCATGTATTGCTATATCATGTGTTGTACTATGACACCCACACCCACGTCACCTATCATACAAACATGCAACACTGACTTACCATGCGGCTCCAGGCTCATAGCTCGGGAGACACCCACCTCCACGATGGACGCAAGTGGTTCTGCGTGTTGTTCAGCGGGTGTCCCCAGACTGGCCAGGAGCTCCTCCGTAGCTGTGAGTGGGGCTGTGTTGGTGGCCCACCACCTGTCCCACGTTGTTGCCTGGCGATTGCAGCAGCACGCTGTCTTGCATGCCGGATCAGGTCTGTGCAGTGCCTGCGGATTTGTTGGTAGCTGCGGTTGTTTCCGCCCACGCTGTTCACCCTCCTGCACATCTCCTCCCACATCTCCTGCCGTTCCTGTGCGTGCTGTGGCACATGGCTAAACAGGGCGCGTAGTTACTCTGGAGGTATGGTATGATGACCTCCTCCTCCTGTCGGCTAAATGTTGGAAGCCGGGAACGTGGCATTATCTGGAAGACATAATGATGGTGGCAGGTCACATTCACACTGCTGTGCTGGCATACTGTTGGAAATACATTGCTATGACATGTACGACATCTGCACAGTGATCTGTGAAGGGCATCGTGGCGGTGACACAGCCGATGTTGTGGCTTCACACCATTGAGCACTGGGTGTCACATCATATCTGTGTGCCACCCCATCACACTGTGCACGCACCATGTAGATGTTAGCCTGCCATGGACATGTGTACCTGGCTGCACCTATGTCCATATCAGTTGGCATAAGTCCCCATGTGACCACTGTGCTACTGTTCACCTGGACGCTGTGTATATGTCAGTACACATCACGCCTGTGTCCATTGTGAACGTCAGCAGCGGCACTGTACACATACACATGGACACCTGCACATGCATGTGTTGTGCCATGTACTTCCACACAGCACTGTACCAGTGCTGGACAACTTGCCACAGCTCACCTGTGTTACGATGTGATAGACATGGAGCAATGTGTAACCATGACACATTAGCAGGAAAGGCCATGCATAGCATGTACACACACACATTGTGCAGAGCATCACACAGCACCTGTAACATGACAGGGTGCATCGCCGCCACATTACTACTGTGTATGGTTGATAGTGAGAGTGCCTTTTGTCCATTGCACCATGTGGGACTGTGATAGCTCATGCAGCCTTGCTGGTCAGCTCTGCATGATATGGCAGGGTATGCCACATACATGGCACTGGGTGTGACCCACCCGGTGGCTGACGGTATTGGCAGGGTGGCTGTCCATTGCATATGTCATAGCTGTGTGAATATGGACATTCAACATGTTTATCACCATGGTGTGGACACTGTCCTCCAGCGAGGTATGCTGTACGCTGCTTGTTGAGGGTGTGTGTGGTGCATGCAGGTATCACACATCCATGCATACACTGTAGCCCTGGCAGGTGCTATGTGCTGGGATGTTGATCAACACAGTGCTGTATGTGTACACACACCGCTATCCCATGCACATGGATGGCTGCCTGAACTGATGTGGGTAACACATATGTGTACATCCATTGCCCGCTGCCACCCACATGTCTGCTGCTGCACTACACACCGCCATCCCTCCCTGTGTGAATGTGGTGTTGGCCTCAGCAGAGGTATCCATGTATGGGGACAGGGATGTTCACATAGCAGGCCCACTGATGGTATCGCCCATCTGACCATACACATATGATGCACCCTCACACATACAACCCATTCATATTGTTGTTCACAACGGTGACACAGCTATATTGCTATGCCGGAGCCATTCACAGACATACATACACAGAGGCATGCACGCCCATCTGTGTCATTGCCTGGACTATTGGTGTGGTTTGGCACCTAACGTGTTTGACTGCAGGTGGCGAGACCTACTGTGCACATGTCTACATGGTAGGCCTGTTCTACGGTAGGCATCTGTGATGTGCTGTGCACATCTCATATCTGCACATTTGGTTGGTGTCCATCGGTCCACGGGCCAGTGGTGGGACATACAGGGATGTTGCTGAACATATATGCATGCGACCCTGTACAGCTGTGACGCTTAGCCTCTCAGATGCTCATGTGTCGTGGACGGAACACCGCACACACACATGTGGTTGTGGGCCGTCCATACCCATCTCCACCTGTGGGTTGCTATCATCCCACACACTCCTTGTACTGTATGTTCAGGCTATGCACCTATGTGGGGCTTGTGTGCATGCAATACGATACTATGTGCCTTTGCACCCATCACAGACATTGTCACACAGGTACACCGCAGCCATACACATCGCAGATTGTTGTCAGCACGCCACATGTGGTACACACCTAACACATCTCCTGTGGGACATGGTAATTTGTATGGGCATGTCCAGTAGTGACATACCACAGCTACCCCTACATGACGGCTATGCAGGACATGTCTGTGTACATCTACTGTGACATATACACAAGCAATGCCCCCTACCTACATCACATGGTACTACCTGTGGAGTATGTGTGTCTGCATCCATGCTATGGCCATAGATGACAATTGTACATCAATATGTGCAACATACCTCAGTGGGGTTGTCATGAGCACATGTTCCATGTGTCAATGCATTGTTTGTGTCTGTTGGGCAGTCATTGTTGTGCATGGTTTACATGGCTGACATAGTGTACTGTGTCTGATTCCAGGTACTTCATTGGGCTACCAGCATTGTACATTTCTACAGCACATTCCAGCCATCATGTAGCCAGCTTAGATGACAGTGGAGGTGTTCCGCCATGTGCACATATGTCACACGGTACAAGGGTGACTGACACACATTGTCAGGACTGGGTTCTGACTGCTGTGGCTGTGTGTACCGGTGTTGACAACCATGACTGCACCAGATGGTGTCTTCTGGATGTGTGACATTCACAACAAACACCCACATTCACATAGCAGCACATCGCCCATGACAATTGACATTCCTGCATGAACACTGTGTACGGTATGTCTGTATGACCACTGCATATATCACTGGTGGCCACCAGCATGGCTGCCTACAACAGCAGTGTGTATCCTGTGCAAACATGGGTTACACCAGTCGCACCACACCTGTGTCAGATGGCCCTGTAGTGGGTGACAGTGCAGTTCCATTCATCATGTAACAGTATACATCGTGCACCAGTATGTTGCAGACATGTGAACGGCTGTGCTAGTCAACATATGCACACATGACACATCACCTGGTACACCGTGTCTGCCTTGCCACCTGCTATTGTGACCACCCTGTGATGACATTGTACGCCCACATGGACTTGGACATGTGATGGCTCAATGGTGAATTAACCGCCCAGGTGTGTGTCTAGCCAGGTGTCCAGTAGCCAGTGGTCTGCATGATAGTCTACATTGGCCTACTCTGTCACTGGGACTGTTGACTATGGTCATACTGTTGTTATGCAGGCATGTGCTGTTTGTCCAGTCTGATAGTCGTGTTCAACCACACTACCGTGGCACACATGACGGTGGACATCTGCCTAAGGTGTGCAGCCCACATGTACATCTTCACATGCTATGCTGCCTGTGCAGCGGTGTCACATGTCTGTCTCCGCAGGGCTGTCACAGGTAGGCACAGCATGCAGTGATGTGTGACAATGCTTACACCTCCACTGTGCTGTACACTAGCACTGCACACACAGTACAGCACACATGTCATTTATCTGCAGTGCCTGGGACCTGCCTCCATGCCCTACACGGCACACCTGCCAGTCCAGATTGTACACAGATCATACCTCCCAGGCACATACCTGACTGTAACACACACGGGTGGGTGGTTCCCACACCACACCGTGATTTACACACATACTGTATTTTCCCATGACACATTGCATCATAGGTAGTCCATGTTCAGATACCCATGTTCGTGGTCACCACGCACATTGTGACACGCGACAGTGAATACACTGTACACCACAGGTTACATGCCAGTCGGGTTGGCATACTGTACATTGCACCTAGGACAGTTGCTACTGCTATGTATTGCCAGCAACACGCCCTTCCCTAGTATGGACTCCCATGTACCCACACATGCTTGGCCATGCAGTACGCATAGCTGGGTGACACATTACACGACACATACCATACCTACACTACCCTCAGCATGCACCAAACCTCCATGTGTCTGTGTGCTAGGCCTACACACCTCCCCCCTCTGTTTGCTGAACATCCATGCTTACCATCCCTGCTAGCCACACCCTAAACACACAACCATAGCAGCATGCATGGTACATACACACTACAGCCGGTATTACTGACATCCACTGACAGAGGTAGTTGATGGCATGGCACCCCGTACGATGGACAGTCTACGTGCCTATGCCAACAGTGATCACAGTGCACTTCTGCTACATTTACACACTGGTAGGGACCATGCTATTCCACACTGAGACATGGTGGTACTGGCCTTTTCACAGACGCCACAGTGGTATTCCTGTTCCATGCACACGCGCTGTATGGGCACATGTGCAGGCTGTTGCACGGTAGTTATGTTCACCTGTGTGTTGTGTGTCACTTGACAGTCATGGTGTGTCCTGCTGGTGCATGACATACCCACAGCTAGCTACCTACACATGACTGCCAGACATTGCAGTGTGGGCCCTCACGCAGTGTGGTGGTATGTCTCTGCTGTTTGACTACATCCACATTCAATGCAGCATACCACGGTCATGCAGGCATTGACGACACAGATGTTGCTGGCATCCTGCCTGCCAATGGGGTACCTACCAACAATACACACTCTCACTCACTACAGGGTTCCAATCCTTGGCTGGACATTGTATTAACCCTGTGGACACATACATAGTACTGCCATGCACATGTTATGTCTGGGAACACAGTCCCAATGTCACCTCCAACCGCCGTAGTTGTTGTATCCCGCCAACCTGGCTGTTACATGTCTCTGCAGCAGCACACGTCAGTGACTGCTAGCCCATTCATGTACGTTGTGCACCCTGACCACCACACTACCACATCTATCACACTACACATGGATGGTACTGCATTGCACGTATGGGGCTGCATCTCTACACCCATGACTGGGCCATTCAGTATGGCACTGGGCCACATCTTGACATACATGCTTCACACACTCATTGACTACCTGCATGCCTTTCCTGGCACCCTTGTTGGGCTTCTGTGCGCCACAGCACACCACATCCCATGCTGGCCACCTGTCATATTATTGCATGGGTGGTTGGGGTGGTACAGAGGGTATCACATCAGACATGATCCGCTCTTTGCCCTTCAGCACCATTCCACTTTATGCTATTGCCAGTGTACACATCCAGCATCACATCGTACTCTATGTATCGGCATGTTACGCCATGTGCCTTCTGTACAGTTCACACAGTGGTGCAGGCATATCATGCTAACTACAACAAGTAGACATGTGGCCCCTCATGCTCAGTATTTGCATACGTACACTACCTGCTGTCACACAGTACTGTACATGCCTACATATACCACTTCTACATACCTGGCAGCATTGTAGCTCATCCTACTCATGTTGCTGACACCCATACAGGTGTCAGTGTGGCAGATATATCATGTAGATATGATTGCATCAGTTACATCACACATAGTGCATACACATCACCTTTGCATACTGACAGTCATGCGGTGTATCACATGGATACTGTCCCTATACAGGCATATCACGCTGTACATGGTTGATGTACACACACATGGCCCACATGGTGCTGTGGTTGCCATATTACACCATGGCGTGGATACACATGTGCAGGACCACACATTTCTGGACCGTATGTCTAGCTGATACCTTGGGTGCCCTTGTACCTGTGCCATACACACATGTACACGCAGGCCGTGTTACAATAACACATGTGTGGTGTACCTTACACAATGGATACAACGTTACATGTCTCAGTATAGTCATGCTGTGCTCTCTACCCGGCTCAGACAGTTTACATATGCAAATGACAGTCATGTAACACATCTGTGCTCACCTGCATGCCACTAACACAGGGGTGTAATCTACTCTGCCATGGGCCATGTTCTCCACAGTACTGATGCATGTAGTACTCCTACATGGCGCTTGCAGTGGGCAGGGGGGAAGGAGCAGTCCCGCATGTGTGCACACATGCCACATTGCTCAGCCCGGCGCCTGTGTGACATCCACAGACTGGACACACACCATGCTGTGGGACATAGGTCCTGTGCACATCCCACAGGGGCACACTGTGTCACTAGTCATGTGATAGCTTCCTTGCTGGTAGGGTGACACAGACCCATGGTACCACCACAGCGGACGCATTGTATAGACATGACAGTTGACATCCAGTTCTGCCGCTCAGTGGACACTACCATGGGGGTGTCAGTACTGTGTACATTGCACATGTGTTTACACACGGCCCTGCTGGACATCATTGTGGCACACATTGCACCTGCTATGGAACGCTTGGCCATGGTCACTTGCTGTTCCCTCCATTTCGGTACCTATTCTGCTACTACATTGTCCCATATGTGCAGGCCATACATATCTTGTGTATGTACATAACATTAGGCCATCGCCCATCATGCATGCTATGCCTGTGATACTGTCTATGATTTGTGAACATATCCATCATGACAGCTTTGCATTACACATAATTGACATAGTCGCCCTACTGCATGGGATAGGTGCACGCCGTATGCACATTCCGTATGACATCGATGGTATATGCCCATGCACATGTGTGCTGTGACACTATACATACATGTCCTATCCCCTGCTGTGGCACTTCATTGTTGGATATCCACTGCCAGCATCGGGGGTGGTGGCATTGTTCTGTGTTTGCAACCCCTATGGCAGACCTGGGGTAGGGTTACCACCTGTGCCACTTTGCAAGGGACAGTCCCTCCTTGGGCAGTTGTGTCCTGACAAAATATATTACAAATGGCAAATGTCCTGAGATTGTAGGACATCACTATATCCCATTCTTATGTAAGAGTTGCATAACATACTTATTTATGTATGTACATTCCTAAATGTTACAAGACACACAATAAGCAACTTAACTGCTACAAGACTACACTTTTCTTTATGCAAAAGAGTAGAGTTCTAACCTTTGTACTGACCATGGGTATGTGTCCACCTGTAACATCTGAAGTGTGTCCCCAAGATTTCCCACTTTTGCCATTTGAAAGGTGGCAAGCCGACCTGGGGTTATCCCGGTGTTTACATGTTGTCCCACTGCTGTGCACACGCTGTCCACAGTCGCTGGTATGCTGCTGCTTTAGCATTACATATCCAACCTTCGCCTCTCTCTGCCTGATGGACAGGTATCTTAACCTACAGACACCGATCAGATACTGTACAGATTCATCATACGATCGTGCGTTACACACCAGTACATGTCGTGGGTTCGACATACCTTTCCGCCTTTGGTTCTGAGTTCGCCTCTATTCCCTTTGTTTCTCCTTCTGTATTCGTTTGTTCGGTATGAACATACGGTTTGAATATCCAGGAGTCTTCCTTATATTCGCCACCTGAGGCATGTGGTTAATCAGGCCAATAGCTGTTCCTCGGTGTGTACTTATGCGCATATCACGGTGATCCCCTTCCTTTCGCTCGCTACGCCGGCACTAGGCCATGGTTCTTTACTCGTGTGGCCGCGGTTATTTGCAATACCTTCGTGAGGATGGTATGTATTGTATCATGTTTGTGTGACTGCATCCGCTATGTGTGGTGTCGGGTACATTTCGCTGTGGTGTTAGCCGTGGATTGTGTGTGTTGAGTATGGTATTGTGTTCGTCAGGTGGGTCTCCGTGTCCTGGCGGCGTCTGTCGATGGCGTTGTGCATTCAGATGTGTAACATAGCTGTTATTTTCCTGTACATAGCGGATGCAAGGATGCATCAGCCGCTGCTAGTGTTTCCCAGGAGCTTGTTGTGGGTATGCCGCTGTCATTCACTGCCTGTATGTGTTTGCTACGGTTTTAGCTGTTATCCCTTTGATATGTGCAATGGGGTATATCTGCGGATGTGGGTGACGGGTACGGTGTGTGAGTCTTGCATTTATACATACCAGATATGCTTGTGTGTGTGCTCCATCCCTGCTTGGGGAGCTGCAGGTTACCTGTCTGTTGTTCCGGGAATGTTTGTTTTGTTGATGTCGTCTGCTGTCGGTATCGCCTGCATGTGTGCTTCCTGCACGATTCCTCCTTCACATGGGTTATATATCTGCGGATGTTCGTCGCGCCTACTATCCATTGGCATTTTGTCGCTGATAGTTACGTGAATGTGGTCCTGTACTTGGGCGGCCTGTATGCTACCGTAGCCTCCTATTCGTGTGCCGCTTGCTTACTTCACACACACCGCGGTATTTACGGACCGTAAGTGTTCACGATCGGTGCCGGATAGCACATTCAGATTTTCGCCGCACATGCCTGATGCTGTGTAACGCTGTCGACGGACCGGTGGAGTCTACCTTATGGCCGCCATACCTACGGTCATGGTTTGTACATCGCCCTTTGCATCTCCTGATGGCTATGGCCCTGTGGTACACTTTGGGACATTTCCGCTTTGCATCGCTTTTACGCCGCCACGCATAGCCACTGAGGAGATGTCAGTACTACTTTGTGGGTACTGCTGTACATACGCCTATGGTTCCTGTACTGTATGCCTACGCCTGTTATTACACTCCGCCTGTGACATGTCATCTACATACACATTTTACACTGGCACACACATTACACACACACAGCGGAACACACGACAACCTCACCTCACACATACACATATTGCCGCCATGGCTGTCAACCTTCTATTTCCAGAGTGAGGAACACACACAGTAGTAATGTGAAACAAATGGGCATAATGTGGAACACATAGTAATGGCATAGTGACAACTTCAGCTAAGTAGGTCATAGGTTGATGATTATTTGCTGATTTACTTACAGTGAAGAACCTTTACTGAATTACTATGAGTACATTCTATTTACCAGGATGTCATTTATATACATTCCTAACAATGGATGTTTGACAGACATTTTCAATGTGGAACTTGGAGGAACTGCGAGGAACATGAACTGTTTTACACCCCAAATGAGGTACGCTCTCATAATGTCGTACACTTCACTGGTATGCTTTCCGCCGCACCGACGGTTGTACACAATACCTACGTGACGCCGGTGGCGGCGTGTATCTCCAAAGACTCATATCCTATGGATATGACACGCACATATCTAGGGTTGCCACCTTTTCAAATACCCAAAGTGGGACATTGTCTGTAGAAACGTCAGATTTTGCATGCAAACACATACCCACGGCCAGTACAAAGGACAGCAATTCACTTTTTTGACAGGATACAAACCTGTAGCATTACAGTTGCTTATTCTGTTTATTATCATATTTAGATGTTTCTTCTACTAAATCACTTGTTTTATGCAACTAATATAGAACTTATGGGAAATAGTTTTGTCCTACAATCTCGGGACATTTGCCATTTTGTCAATGTTTTTGCAGGACACAACTGCCCAAAGGGGACTGTCCTCACAATGTGGGACAGGTGGTAACCCTACACATATCCCGTTACTGTACCGTGGACTGGTGACCATCCCGACACGCGGATATGTATTGATGCAGGTTAACATTTCCATGGCTGACGTTACCTGCCCTGCCCACCCTCCAGGATGATCGGGTTGTCGGTCACTATGTTTACTATGTGGTGATTTCGCTGCCTTACTTATCTGTGAACTTGCATCCCTGGGTTCCATATTACCCTGTTGTACTTTATATCTGTGTATGCGCATATATTTCTACATGTGTACTGATGTGTATTTCGTATCTGTGTGTGCACATGAGTACATATGTGGTCGACTTGCGGCGATAGTGGCAGCATATGGCTACGCGTGTGCTGTAGAACCGCGGCGTTGAGGTGTTGGCCTTCCATGCTCTGCTGCCTATTGGGTGTGCAGTGTCTGGCCGGTGCCTTTGTTGGAGTCACACATACGTCCGCACATACGGTACACATTACGGTGGACACGTTTGTGTGGCCTCCATTTTACTGTGTGTGCAGGTCAGGAGGTGTCAGTCCATGGGGCCTACACTGTCAACGTATGTGCTATGCCTTCCCTCTTTGCCAGGGCGTAGGCATATTGGGTACGCCCCTGTCTACCTACTGGGGCTGGCTCAGTGTGTCCATGGCGCTGAACGCCCTGTGCCTGTGCTTGCCCTGGCAGTTGTGGCGGGCTTGGTGGCCCTCCGGCATTATGTCCCTGCAGCAGCTGTTTCCGCAGAATCATATTGTGTAGCATACAACATACTATGAATATGTGGGCACTTGTGCCTGGAGAGTACTGCAAGGCTCCACCGGATGTATCCAAGCACCGGAACCGTGATTTCAACATCCCGAACACACGCGCTATGATTATTCTAGTTTCTGCGTGTGCCTCATTATGGCGTTCTTGCATGTGTGTGTGTGCATTCCTGATGGGTGTCATCAACCACGGCTCCAGTGCGTAGCCAGCATCCCCACAAGGTGACCTTGTGTGATGTCCCCTGGCTTAATACCTGATACAGCTGTGAGGCATGCCAGATATGGGAGTCGTGGTAGCTTCCAGGGCTGCCAGCACACACATCCATAATAATGCCCCGCGCATTGCACACGACCTGGCAATTGATGGAGGGGTATCCCTTGCGGTTTATGTAGCCTACCCTGCTCCCGGTGGTGACTTAATTTCTATGTGCGCATAGTCTATCGCACCCAGGACCTCCGGTATTGTGCCACACGGTGGAAGCGGCGATATTGCTAGCCAACTCCTCCTGAGATGTGGGTAATTTATGTGCTCATGGGCATGTGGTAACATGGCATCCAGGAACTGGTGTACTACCCTGGATGCTGATGCCTGTGAGATGCCCATTATGTCCCCAGTTGGCCTTTGAAAGGTACCTGTAGCCAGTATTCGCAAGCTCACACATACCTTTGTGTCCACTGGGATGGGCTCCCCTCTGTTGTCTCTTGTTCTCAGGCGGGCCGCACAGCTCCACTATTTGCTGTAACGTCCCTGTCCACCCTGTAGCGCTCTACTATCTCCAGGTCTCGCAGCCCCTGGTAGGTCACCCTTGGTCTGAACACTCTCCTTCTCCTGTGAGGCCTACGGTCGTTGTCGGCACCACCCTCCGCAACTCCGTCTGTCTCTGCCACATACCTATGCATCACGCCACGCGGCACCCAGAATATACATATTAAAAGTTCCCCATCTGTTTACACCCTACGGTGCGGCGTTTGGGAAATCGCGCTGTGTGTTGTGTGCATTCACATTTAATACTGTTGTGCTGTATACCCGGTGATGTCATTGGGTGTGTCTGTGGGGCCGTATCCACGGATTATTTCCGTGGTTTTACGCTTGCAGCTGCAACGGTACTGCCTGTAGTGTTACATTACAGTTGCCTGCATTGCCTTCGCCTGGCATCTTACATTACTGCATCCTGCAGGCACATGGCATATGATGCATTTTATCTGCAGCCGCAGTTATGCTACCTCTGTACTTGGCTGTGCTATTTCGGTTCTTTGCTCTTTGCATTTCTACTACATCCCCTACTATCTTTGCACTCATATGCCTCCCTTTCCCGTTCTGCAGGAGTCTGCATGCAGAGTTATCAGCTGCCGCTTTGCCCTTCCTGCATTGATTGGTGTTAATTGCTCATTACGGATCCATTTACACTGCTTCCGCATTTCCTCGTATTCTCCGCATTACCTTCCTATATCCCTGGTTGTTGACGGTGAGGCCGTCACATGACTGGTTTAGGGAACGTAGTCATCCTCGCACATGCATTTGTACGCATTCTGTACTCTCAGCGCATCTATTTCCTAACACGCCAGTCCTGATGCTGTGATGTGCATTGTACAGCCCAGATTTGCTGTCCTCCAATATCCTTCCTCCTACAGTGGCACACCCTCTGTGGTTGACATGTATCTCGTGTAGGCCACTCCTCGGTGTAGTACCACGCCGCTTGCTCCATCCTTACGCTGGCTCGCTTTTGCGATTCACTATTATCTGCCTCATTTGCATGGAATTGACTACTAATACCTGGTTATGGCGCGGACACCGCCACCACTCCTTGACAACCATTGCGCTGGGGTTGCAGCTTTACATACATACTATGGTGTGTGGTGGCTGTGCAGCTGATTTGTGTTCTACTGCTCTTTTCGACATTGTCATATTATTTCATTGCTTTACAACTTCTGTGCACATATCCCGGGGTCTGCTGTTCTTTCTACGTGCCATTTATGTCATTTTTACATTTTGTGCATATTTTCTTTGGACATTCTCGGTGCCTTTCCACATTGGCATATTGCACCTATATGATACCTGACTTTGACAGCCTTCCGCTACTCCTCCGGTATGTTTGGGTAAATGTAAACCGCTTTTTTGGTTTACATTGCCGTTACTTACGCTTCGCGCCACTTCGTCGATCGCTATTGCCCCCATTTGCATCGTGCAATACCCCACACAGTGTGTTTTGCCTACCTACGCCGGGCGGGACGGTCCGCGACGCCGGTAGTGCACGTGGAATTCATTCATACCTGAATCGCTAAGCAGCCATATTTGGCGTTATAACGCCGACGCTATGCTGGCGCCTGGCGCAAGGTTCATGAATCCCGGGGTCTGTCTTTTTTACTTTTGTAAGGCATATTCACCTTCACTGGTAATTTTTGTATAATCAAACCCCCCCCCCCCCAAAAAAAATCTTGGCACGCTATCGTGTCCTTACATCTTTCCATTCTTGAATTTATAGCACTCTTTTTCTCCTTTACTTGCCTCTTTCCATGGATATACCCGAAAATACTTTTCCATATTATTATTATACCATTTTTTTCTCCCATTTTCAATCTCTTTTGCATTAATTTTCCAAAGAATAATCTTATCTTGGTAATTCTGTATTTCTTTATTGCAGCAAACTCTCATTTTTAACTAAAAAAGTTAACCATTCTGTTTTATATTTCAAACTTAATGTTTGTGTTAACAGAGAAGCCTCATTGTCCTTTAAACGTTTCATTACTCTATATAAATTTAATGATGCAGTATGAACTATTGGATTTATTATCCCCAAGCCTCCTTTTTCTTTATTCACATATAAAACCCCCTTTTTGCCAGATTCAACCTATATACCCAAATAACAGAAACGATTATATTATATATTTATTTTCCAGAGTCAAAGGAATACTGAAAACACCTGCTCAATAAGCAATTGTGTATAACAAAATAGACTCAATTAAAGATATCTTTTTTAAACAAAAGTATAAAAGACTTCCAAAACACACACATGTATTTAATTTCATCCACTTTTTCTTTCCATATTGTTTCTATATTTTTTTGTTTCCCAAAATTCCATGAATATTGATTTTTGGCTTGATTCCACCAATCATTCCATCAAATCCTAAACCTCGACTTTTTTCTTTGTTTATCGAAAATCCTATTACTTGAATAATCTCCTGCAACTGCTTTATCACCATACTTATACCTAACCCATCTTTTGCAAAAATAATGTCATCTGCATATGAAAATAAAACAGCCATTTTTATCCCTTCATTGGAAATGTAAGTCATCAATTCCATCTCTCTATTCATGTGTGTGGATATCACTTTCATTACTAATACAAATAATATACCACTAAATGGACAACTTTGCCCAATACCCTTCTCCAGCTGAGTTTCTTCACTTAACCACCCATTTACGATTGTCTTAACTATATTGTACCTATATGTTCTAATACAAACATTTTTAGTCTTTTTGCTTATATTATAGACTTTACATATATCCCATAATACAGAATGGTGAATTGAATGAAAAGTTTTACTTAAATCCCCTACCATTAATTTTAACTGAACATTTCTATACACTATATCCTGTACTAGTTCCATAGTTATCAATAGTAAATACTGAACTCTTTAACCTTTTATACCATATGCTTGTTCATTTACAACTTTACACACTTTCTCTTCCATCCTTTTTTTCCAAAATTTTCATAAGTAGTTATTTAACCCGTGTTATTTAATACAGCTGGTCACCAATTCTCTAATTCTCTTTTCTCACCTTTTCCCCATATAAATCTAACAGCACCTGTACACAATTCTTTAAATATAAAACCTTTGTTTAACCATTCATTTAATACCCTTACAAACCTTTTTTTTTTAATCCAAAGTTATATTTTTATACTTCTAGTATTCTGTCCCATCCATTCTTGCTGCTGAGTATAAATTAACTACTTTCAAAACCTGTTCTAATTCATCTATTTTGATTTATTTTTCCAAGTCTTTATTAGCCTTAACAGAAAAATATATGTACCTTCCATTCCTTACCTGTCTTTATTCCTCTGTCCTTTAAATAATGTCTTAATATGCTCTTTTACTTTTTCCATAATTTTCTCTTTTGTATTGTATATTTTACTTGATGAATCCTTCATTTCTGTCATGACAGTATTATTCTGATTAATTATTTTACTTAAATGTGTGCAATTTCTACCTTTTTCCTTGCAGGAAATATCTCTGTTTATGTAATAAATAGTCTATTCTTTTCTTGTTCAGTTCATATAATTCCTGTTCCTTAATAAAGAAATTTTCATCCTTCTTCTCTAAACCGTCAGTAGTATTATCACTTAACTTCTTAAGCTTTATCTTTTCCATATTTATTTTCTCCATTTCCCATGTTACATAACACTTTTTGTATTTTTGTTTAAAACTTTACCACCACTCTGTCCAATCATTGTAAAACTCTCGTAGCTCTTCATGGTCCTGCCATAATTTCATTATATCTTCTCTCCCTATAGCATCCCATTTCACCTGGTTCACTCTTGTTAAACCATTCTCTGTTTTTATATACTCACAATTTTCCTTTATTATAATCCAAATTGCCCTGTGGTCTGAAAGTTGTATCATTAAGATCCCTTGTTCTACTACTAGTAAACTTTTTGACAATAAAAAAATAATCTATTTCTCTTCTCTTATCGTCTCTCCTATATACCCATGTCTTTAAATTCCAAATTAACTGTCGATGTTTTATAATATCCCATACTAGTTTAACATCATATGCTTTCTTTTTCTGTCGTCTCAAATTAGAATTGAAATCTTCTGCTGCAATAATCTCCATATTAACTGTTACATATTGAGTAATATTTTTAAACATCTGTTCTTTCTCCCTTTCTGGTACGCATGCGTAAACTGCAAAAATTCTAATAATATGATCCATCATACATAAGTCATTGTAATTCTACCTGCTATTTAAAAGACACCACGTAAAGCGACACCAAAGTTCAACGATAGAGTTAATTTTATTTAACGCTTTTGTCCCTTAGTATCAGAGACTTCATCAGATTGAACAAGGTTAAAAATGCAAGATAAATTAAAACTTCCTGTTCCTTCACATAGAGACCATGCACAACAGATTTAAATGCCAGGAGTTATACTTGCAACTTGCTACTGATGCCACTCAGCCTCTCAGTTTAAATGCTAATCTATCAATTAGTTGCCTTTTAAAACTCGAACCCATTGGATTTTTATAAAATGTGTGATTTTTTTTTAAACATCTTTATTGAATTATCATTTGTGACATAGGCAAATTTACATTTATACAAAAGTAATCAAACTCTATTAAACATTAGCATACATAATAGTTCATGTAAATTTCTATATATCAAATAACCTAAGCAACATTACATAAATTATTCAATTCCTGCCCCTTTTTTAAACAAGAAACATCTTTATTAAACCATCACTTACGACATAAGAAGCAATGATACATTTATATAAATGAAAACAAACCACACAGAAATAATCCTAGTTACAAAATTTTGCATCACAAGCCATACTGACACATTCCCAGTTGCAAACATTATACATCACTTATAGTCTATCCAATCATTTTCAAATATTACATAGCTCATTTAAGTCCTATCTTCTTTTAAACCTCATTCCTCCCCGTATGTATTGTTCCCACAGTTCCCATTTTTTTCCCTATGTAGTTTGCTCCTACCCTTTTCTAAAGATCTCATTTCCAGTTGTTTTATCTCTGTTACTATATTCACTAGTTCTAATATAGTTTATTTAGATCTTGATTTTCAGTAATTGCTTTTTTGGCAGTCACCATAATTAGACACAGCAATGCCTTACCATGTCTATGCAATTCCGATTCTGTATCATAGCTTAGAAGAATAATCTCATTATTGTTCTGGTGTGAAATGAACAGTGATTTGTGTTGTTAATTTGTTGTATTTAACTCTGTTGTATATGGTTTGTATGGTGAGGGAACATGAAGTTTCATTCTATTGGTTACTTTGAAGAGGGGGTGTGTTTTAGACTGTTTTAAATTATCTTGTGTCTTTACTGCTGAACTATGCTGTCGCTTTATGTGGTGTCTTTTAAATTCTACCTGTTATAACAAACGTAACGTCTTAACACTTTTATTGTAGTTTTCCTATAAGATAATTATCCACAAACAGGTCTCTTTCCCAAAATTCCAAATGATATTGTGTACTTACTACACTACTGTTTGATACCTTTCTATTTGAGATAAAAATCTAATGTCTTCTAAAGTAGTAATATCACTATCTTGCTTTTTATACCACTCCAAAATCCCTATACTTCTGTCTAATGTCTTTAAACTATTAACTTTGAGCGCTAAACTTTACAAGTAATTCTGCCTTAAAGTAATATACATTCATCCTTTCCCTTTCTTTTTTTTTCCTTTTAAAACCCTCTGTAATTTTTCTTTTCCTCTCCTGTACTCTTTTATCAATAGAATGTTTTTTTTTGCTTAAGTATATTCCATTTAACATCACCACTATCACTCAATCATGACTCTTCTTCATTTTTTTCTGTATTAAGTTCTTTCTGCATACTAACTTTTTGTACTACTTGTTCTGTATCCATCCATCCTCAACCCCTTTTCCCATTTTGCACATGGAGTCAGGATGTCACTTTCGCAGTGACAATCGTCTCGAGCCAAGGTTTACATGCTGGGAGGCTAACCTTGCCACAGTAATTCTCTATCCATTGTTTCTGTTTGTGTTTCCACTGTTTCTATCTCTTTTTGCCCATCTTCACCCTTTTGGTCTTGCTCTGTTAATATTTCCACAGTTTCTACCACTGTCTCTTTTCCTTTTTCTTCACATCCCCCTCAACATCCCTTTTTATTACATTTATAACATCTCATTTCACAATTCCTTGCATCATGCCCTATTTTCCCCACATGTAAACCATCTTCTAACACAATTGCTAATTAAATGATCATTTTTACAGCAAAAAAATATGCGCACTACTTTCATTATTCAGTGTTCAAAATCACATTGCAATCCCATGCCCCAGTCCACAAACCTCTGGTTATCGTACACTTTTGGCATATCCAATACATTTTCACAAAGCTTCAGTAAATGTTCTTTTAAGGTCTCTTTCTCTATTTCAGTCCAAAATTGCACATTTATTTTCTTTGTCTTTCTATAAAAAGTTTTAAATATATATGCATTCCATGGCATACTGTTTTCCTTCTTCTCATATTCCTCTAAAAGTCTGTCCATTATCTGTCCAGCCTCAAAAATAATGTCACAGAATATCTCTTTTTTTTATATGTATAAAAGCTCTTACCACATTTGCTTTGATTCCTAATGGTGAAATTACCCTGTCCAATACCTTATATCTGTCCAGTTCAGTGTCTTTCTTTTACTCAGTATGCACCGTAAAAAAGTCTCTTTTTCTTTACCCACGGTACTTCTTCTTTCCTATTCTCCACTCCTGCCTTCACCATCTCCGCATATGATTTACCTTTCAAGACTATCTCTTCATTCTGTTGAATTTTTTCCATAAAATCTCCCCAGGGCACATCTTCACCACTCTCCAGCTCACTCCTATTAACCAAGTCCAAAAGAAGCTCATCCCGCAACCCTCCCAACTGGACGGTTGTAACAACACATTCCTGTGTTGAAACCTCATCTCTGTTTCTAAAGAGATTTTCTTGAAAAATCGCCTCTAAATCCATCCCCAGCTCATTTCTTGTCTCCATCAGTGTGATTCTTTTGAGAAAGCTCAACCGCTTTCTCATCCTCCTTGATGACTCTGTTTACGGGCTCACCTGCCTGCACCTTCTCGATCCTCAGTTCTGGCACACAATGCGCCATTCATCCTCATTTTTTGAGAAATCACCTTTTTTTGCCACTACCTTTACCAACCTCTGAACACTTCATTTCCTACCTGCCTCTCCAAGCCACCTTCGCAGTCAGACCAGAAGCAGGAAGTGTGTCTGCATACAGCATCCCCATATGCAAAAAAGAGTAGGGGAAGCTCCCTGGTGCACTAGCCAACTTTCCCCTAGTAGTGTAAATACCACCTCAGGTCTCTACTTGTTTAGTGGGACTAACTGTGTCAAAAATGATAAATAAAGTAAATAAAGTTTAGGCTCAAGGCAAATAACAGAGGAGAGATGATTGAGAAACCATTGCTAAAAGCAGTGGTCTGAGCAGGGAGAGAATCCAGGAGAGGCTGAAAATAACGGGAAAGAAAATGCATGCATTGACTATAAACATAGTGATATCTAGAGGGGAAAAAGAGGAGATTCGGAGAAAAGGTTATTTGGTGCAATAGTGAAGAGAGGCTTTTTAGAATTCTAAACCAGCCTTATACCATTTTTATACCATCATCCAGAATTTAACTGCCACCCACCATCTCAAAAAGTGCATGTTTCTGGACAGCATTCATTTTCATTATTCAAAAATAACTCATGAAACAGCAGGTAGTGTGCTCATTTACCCATTTAGGCATTCTGGGGGAAAGCCATTTAATAAACTGTACTCTTATTAAAATAAAACATTGATAAATATTCCGCAAATTTTAATTTAATAAAATTCTTGCATACTTCATTACACAAAATAAATAAATACGTAAATATTTTTTAAGTGTATGTTGTATCATTGCATTAGGAAAATAACATACAGTGAACATTACAGGAAGAAGACCTGGTTTCAGAAAAGAAAATAGATTGGTTTGAGTGGCAGTATAAACTGAAACAATGGTCCAGGTCATGTCTGGTGCCTGTTTTTTTTCTGTAAATACTAAGAATGGTATTTTAGAATACTAATTTTTGCAACAGAGTCACTAGGTGGAAGAAACCAGTAAAATGCATTGAAATTAAAACTTGCATTGTATGACTCTAGACATAAGGGGAGGGAGATGGCATGGGTTATTGAATGCTTCAGGAGTAGTTTGAACATAAGGATATGAGATATTAAGGTTAATATGAGATAAACAATGTAGGAGATGCCTCAGATGGCGGTCTTCTAAAATGGAGTTGTGTGTGTTATTTTACATTGACTTGTAGTTACATCTGGTCTTCTGAGATGGTCAGATAAGGTAAAGAAGTGGGTAAAAGCTGCATTGTACAAAGCAAAGAATACATCCATGGGACCCGACAATATCCCTGGACTTGTTTTACATGAACTACAAAATGTACTGGCAACACATCTGTGTGCCCTGTTCAGTCACAGCCTTACCTCAGGCTCTGTCTCTAATGAATGGTGCACTGCTTACAGTCATCCTGCTACATAAAGGGAGAGCAACTACAGACCCTGGGAACTATCGCCCCATTAGCCTGACAAGTCTGGTTTGCAAAGTTATGGAGCCACATCATCATGGACCTGCTTAACAGATCTAGGCAGTCTCCAAACATTTGATCCCACACAGTTTGGCTTTGTCAAGGGGAGATCCTGCCTGCTGAACCTGGTTGACATGTTCGAGGCAGTCACCAAGGCTGTGGATGAGGGTAAGGCAGTACGTACAGCCTACCTCAATCTGGCCAAGGCCTTTGATACCATTCCCCACTCAGGTATCATTGATAAACTCACCAAACTAGGCATCAATCCTTACATCACTAGGTGTGTTGCAAATTGGCTCACAGACAGGACCCACAGAGTGAAAGTTGCAGATTCCAAGTTAGACTGTCAGCCAGTCACGAGTGGAGTCCCACAGGGCTCGGTCCTGGGCCCTCTTCTGTTTGGCATCTACTTCTCAGAAGTCCAGGCCAACACAGGACTTTGGCTGACCAGGTTCACTGATGACTACAAGCAAGGAGTCATCATCAAATCCCCAAGTGATGCAGACATCCTACAAAAGGGCCTTTCTGAGACCAATGACTGGTGTCAGAACCATGTCCTGAAGCTTAACGCCAAAAAATGCGTTATCATCCCCCCTGGAAAAAACTCAGTTCCCAAGAATTTTCATGTTGATGGGAGCCCACTAAACACTGAAGATAAGAGAGCTGGGCACCCAGGTCAACAGCCACCTCACCTTCGGCCACCACATTGCCACTGTGGTCAGAAAGTCCTTCTACATGGCACATCTTATAACCAAAGGTTTCACATCATCCCTCTCTACTCATCCCTCATTAAACCAATCATCAAATATAATGCCCTATTTGGCATGTACCTGACCAGACACCTACAACAGCTGGAGAGGCCACAAAAGTACCTCACAAAAAGTATCATATGCCTTAAACATATGTCCTACACGAACAGACTCAAGAAACTTCAGCTGTTCTCGGTCTCTTATCATCTACTTAGAGGTGATCTCTGTTTGACTTACAAAGCCATGTCCAACCCAGCCCTACTTGAAATGCTGCACCTAAAGAAATCCCAATCCCCCCCATGACACACGCTCCAGAGGTCACAACCTTATTACCACAATTAACAGAACATCTGGAGGGACAGGTTCATCTCCCAAAGACTGCCATAATTTGGAATAAGCTTCCCATTCATGTCATGCAGAGCACCTTGCTGGCCCTCTTCAAGAGAAATCTTGTCGAGTGGATGGGTAACAGAAAGTTCACCCCAGGGATCACTTCAGTTGCCCTACTAGATAGGGGTACTGTGAACTAACAGTGGGTGGCACAGTGCCTGAGCAATTTTTTGGGCTAGGCTCCAGGGCGATTAGCCTAGTACACACCTATAAACCTAAAACTAGGTATGTGATTTAGAGAGGGAACAACAGAGAAGGAGTGAGGAACTAGTCATTGGAGTAGAAGTGAGGCTGCAGGTGTAGTGAGACAAACTGGTGATGAGAGAAATATTGTAAAAATCTCCTCACTTTACATTTTACATGTTGTGAAAAGGGGTGAGGGTGCCGGAAGTAGCATGGTGACTGATAAGAGAAGTTGCAAAGATAAAAAGAGAGCCCAGATCCTTCTATCAGGCTTGATATGAGACAGTAACCTCCTTTTAAAGATGTCTGAACCACTATTAACTATTATATCTGTATATTCACTGTAAGTATTTCGTCTCACTGTATGTGAGCACTGTAGGATATTTGAGTTAGCAACTTTATTTCTCACCATATAGTTACTTTGTTTAATTATTTGTTGTCTTCCTGGTCTAAACCCCAAAAAGGTCCATTTAGATCAGTGTTCTAGTCCAGCTGACAAACAGGCAAACAAATACAAAGTGAAATCACTAAATGTAGCTAAGTCTTGGACTACATGGAGATCTCAGAGGTTTTAGAATAAGGCATAGAGCAAGATTACCAGATGAGAAGTGACTTAGGCAAAAGTTAGTAAAATATGCTGAAGAATTGTAGCACCTTCGAGGTGAAATGGAGGTAGAAAGCGGAAAGAAGAGTGAAAATGAGGCCATCTTGTGAGTGAACTAGGTGGGGAGCACATTCAAACCTGTGTGATGTTTTGTTTTATGTGGATACGCTGTAGTAGCAATGAATATTAAAAGTTAAGCATGAACAAACATAATTAGGAGTGGGGGAGGACATGTCAAAAATAACTCCAGTTAGATGAAGGAGTAAATGTAGTGGAATTCTAGTGTGGGAATGAAGGTGACTGAGGGCTAGTTTTAAGGATAGGAATGAAGAAAAGAGTCAATAAATTAATGTCCAGTCCAGCAGAAGGAGAGAGGTAGACACTGTTTTTCTGTCAGTGATGTACAATTTAAGAGACTTAATGAAAATACTTGATAAGATACTGTAACAGGGCCTTTCACAAAGTAATAGCCGGTGTCAAAATCTTGGACTAAAACTAAATGCCAAGAAATGTATAATCATATACTTTACCATACATGACTTCTGATGTAACTATCACATGAACAACATACACCAGAAAGCAGATTCCATAGTCAGGAATCTGTGAACCAATGTGGACAGTGAACTGTCCTTTGATCACTATGTAGCCACTATTTTAAGAAAGTCCTTTTTCAATGCACAGCATATATCTAAAGGTATGGCATCTATGTCCAGGGATGTAATCATCCCACTGTACTCAGCACTGTTTTTAAAACAAGAAACCTCTTTAATTTAATAATCATGTATGACATAGACCATGTCACATTTATATAAATGACAATAAACCATAGTGACCATTCTCAATTACAAACATTATACATTCCAAACTGTGCCAACACAACTATAGCTACAAACATTATACATCACTGTAATATATCCAGCCATTGTCAGTCAACCGTTACATAGCTCATTCAAATCCTGCCTTCTTTTAAACATTGTTCCTCCTCTGCATATATTGATCCCACAGTTCCCATTTTTTCTTATCTAATTTGCTCCTACCCTTTTCTAAAGATCCCAGATCTAGTTGTTTTATCTCTGTTACTCTCTTCGCTACTTCTAGAAAAGTTGGTGTAGACTTTGATTTACATTTTCTAGTAATTGCTTTTTTAGCAGCCATCACAATTAGACTCTGCAAGGCCTTACTATGCGTAGCCAATTCCAAGTTTGTATCACAGCTCAAAAAATCATTTCCCTAGTCACTCCAACTTGCTCACCCAGCATCTCCGACAGAGCAGTCTGCAGGGAATCTTTAAAGTCTACCAACTCATTACACTCCCAGAAAATACATTCCCAGTTGCCTCTTTCTGCCCCATCACACCTCCAACATTTGCTGCCTACCTGAAGAAAAATTCTTTGAAATCTGCTTGGGGTATAAAATACCTCTGTAAGCACTTCCAGGTAAAGATCCAAAGTCTTCTAGGTTTTGTTGAATATTTGGGAGACATACCTATATCCCCCATTGATTCTTTGTATATTGCTTATCTACTCTGTCTTCCCAGTCCTTCTTAACCTCATCTGATTGATTCTTATATTATCATGAGATATTTTATAGGCTGTACTAATTATTCCTTTCTTAATGGCAAGTTCTGTTCTAGATTCTACTAAAAACTCTACCAGTGCTGGTCTTTCGTTTAGGACCCCCCCCCTATTTCTTTCTCTTTGCCTATATTCTGATGTTCTTCTTGTTTCACTGTTGCAGTCATTACATTTGGGTAATCTGCTGGCAGGTTGCCCTCAGTCGGCCTGAATAACAAAGTCTTGGGTCCTGCGTCGGTTGCTGTCTCCTCTTCCATGACGTCAGGTCATCAGGGGTATAAAACATGCAGCTGACACCATTTTATTCAGCCTTTCTTGACGCGCGGTTCTTGAAGTAGAAGCAGTTTGCAAGTGCCGGTTGGCTGACTCCTGACATTTTTGCATTTGAGTTTCAGAACCGAAGTCTTCAAACTAAAGCTAAGTACCCCGATGGAGAAACTTTTTCTTGCTCCTTACCGATGTCAGTAAAAGTTAATAATTGCATTACTTGTGGGAAGCAAATACCTCATAAGGATTTTCATTTGTACTGTATTCCTTGCCTAGGCCCAGATCATAACGTGCCTTGCTGTCGGTTTTGTGCTAGATTTAACCAACGAACTATTAAGCATCGGTATATTTTTGCTTCTAAATATTTTGGATCAAGATTTAATTATTCTGAAATGTCGTCAGTTAGCAATCCGACTACCGGAGTTCACAAAAAACGCAAAGAGAAAGACAGAGACAGACCGTCGAGGTCCAAAACCGATGACAAAGCTTCTCCTAAGCCAATCGCCGGTTCACCGGTACTCAGTGAGGCACTTTCTCAGCCCCTGATGCCCACTACTTTTGAGTCACAGGCCTCTACCGAGAACCATTCGGGGTCTGGTATGCCGCAAAATTCTCAGAGTATTGAACCCGTGGATGTCTCTCCCTTGGATGGGTCTGGAGCCGCTGAGCAGGCACCGGCTTCTGAGGGTGTTTTCAGGCCTCAACATTTTTATATTAAACCAACGCCAGCCTCAAAAACAAGATCAAAAACATCTTCTATGTCTAAAAGACCGACACATGAGCCACGTGCTCAGGCCCCTATGCCTAAAAAACAGATGATCAAAATGGCTAAGGACTTAATTACCTTGATCAGGGGTTCCCAACCCCCCCCCCCCCCCTGCTAAGAGGCCTAGGCAAGGCACTGACTATGAATCTTCAGATCAGCTTTCCATTTCTTCTGATTCCTCTTCTCATCAGGAATTTTCTATTCCACCCTATGAGGATTCTGATGCAGAAGAATCCATCCCAGCTGCATCTCCTCCTGAGGATTACTCTTTTGGAGAAACTTTGCATACTTTAAGGGAACATTTTCACTGGGAGAGTCAGGACGTCTCTGAATCAAAAAAGAGGCTTAGGGATTTCCGTCTTCTTCCTCAGCATAGGCCTTTGGCAATACCTCCTGTATTAGACATTGTTGATGATGTGTTTTCGGAATCAAGCATGGCTCCTGATTTCCTACCTCTGGCTCCTAATAAGCCAGACAGATATTACAGGGTTCCTGACTTCCACAAATTTCTATTCAAAAATCCTGCTGATCCTGAGACTATTTCACAGGGTCCCAAGGGTGTAAAGGCCTCTACAACCAAAAATCCTACCCCCTCTGATAGAGATTCCAGGGCACTGGATAGATGGGGAAAGAAGGTTTGTACGTCTGCAGCCATGGCAATTAGGGCCTTAAACTGCCAGTTTCATATGCTTAAATATCAACAGCATGTTATGGGCTTACTGAAACAGAAAATGATGTTGATTTCTGATTGTGTGGAAAATAAAGAGTTACAGGAATTATTGCATTCAGCAGAACAGGTTGGAAAGCATACTTTGCAATGTGGTTTTGATTCCTTGGAGGCCTCTTGCAGGGCCGCAGTTACTGGATCTGTGATTAGAAGGCATGCCTGGCTCAAGGAGCAAAATCTGCCTGATCATGTTAAAGCTAAATTGTTGAATGCCCCCTTGCAGCATGATACTCTGTTTGGTAATAAGGCAGAAGAGGTTTTAAAGAAAATGGAAGACAAAGCTAAATCTATGCAAACTGTAAAATATTTCTTGCAAGTGCAGCCACCCAGGTTCAGTAGGCACTGGCCTACTAAAAATTGGTCCTTTCCTGTGTCCAACAGAGCCACTCCAGGCAAATCCAGGTGCTCAAAAGGCTCCAGATACCAATCACAGGGGTCTTACAGGTCAAAGCAATGGGGTGCCTCCACCTCAAAATCTAGAGGAAACAAAGCACAACCCTACAGTAAGCAGTCTCAATGACTTTCCTCTACCTTCACCAAGCACTTATCTTTTGGCAGCCCCCTTGGGGGGGAAACTAGCACTTCATGCTCAAAATTGGCAGTTAATTACCCAGGACAAGTGGGCATTAAACATAGTATCCCAGGGGTACAGATTTAATTTCCATACTTTGCCAATTCCAAACGGTTGGCCAGATCTGCCACAAAATCAATGGGCAGAGGCTCATAAACAAGTTACGTCCCTCATGGATATGGGGGCTATTCAACCAGTACCAGAAAAGGAAAAAGGACAATGTTTTTATTCAAGACTTTTCCTGGTACCCAGAAAAGACAATGCCTGGTGCCCAATACTGGACTTATCGATTTTGAACACGTTCCTGGACATTCCAAAATTCAAAATGTTGACTTTACAACAGCTACTGCCTATGCTGGGCAGAAACAATTGATTAGTGACTGTAGACTTAAAAGAGGCATACCTGCATATCCCAATAAGGGAATCATGCAGAAGATACCTCCGTTTCAAGGCAGGATTTTTGCATTACCAATTCTCTGCACTGCCCTTTGGCTTATCTACTGTGCCCAGGGTCTTTACAAAGTGCCTGGCACCAGTAATTGCATTCTGCAGACAAAGAAGCATACAAATTTATCCTTATCTGGACGGCTGTCTCATTCGAGCAGAGGACAAGGACACTCTTCTTCAACATTTGGCATTTGTAAAAAGGCTTCTAACATGCACAATAAACAAGGTACACAATAAACGAAAAGAAATCTTAACTAGTACCCTCTCAAATAATTACATTCCTGGGTTCAAGCTTGAATACAGCTGCCCAGATGGCTTACCTTACGTCAGACAAACAAAGGCAACTGACAACATACTTCAAACAAATGGCAACAAAAACCCAGTTATTTGCAAGTCAAATTCTGCAGGCTTTGGTGTTCATGACATCCTGCATTCTACTAATTCCATATGCAAGACTGCATATGAGGAAACTACAATGGTACCTAAAAAGTTTATGGAGTCAACATTGTCACAGTCTGGAAACAATGATCCCTCTCATTCCCTGCCTACAACAGGAATTTCTTTGGTGGACAGAGACATGTCACAAAAACAAGGGACTGTCATTCATTCTACCCCCTGCCACCCAAACCCTAACTACAGATGCATCAGAATATGCTTGGGGGGGCCCACCTGACGGGCAGATGCATTCAGGGTAAATGGAGCCCAAAACAAATGCATCTGCATATCAACCAGAAAGAGATGCTAACTGTTCCGAATGCTCTGACAGCCTTCAAGGACTTGCTTCATCCAGGACAACTACTGATAAAGACGGACAACACCACGGTTATGTGGTACATAAACAAGCAGGGGGGTACACATTCCTACCCCCTTTGCAGACTAGCCATGGCATTGTGGAACACAACTTTGACTTACCAAATACATCTTCAAGCCCAATTCCTGCCAGGAAAACAAAATACTCTGGCAGACAACCTAAGCAGAAATCTTATGGACCCGCACGAATGGAAACTGGATCCACAAATCTTCAGCATGTTAACACAGAAATGGGGGAGCCCAGACATAGATCTATTTGCTTCTCCCCAAAATTATCAGCTGGACAAATTCTGCACAAGAATTATCACAGAAAAGCATGGAAAGTGGATGCCCTCTCCTTCAGTTGGAAAAACCTATCAGTCTATGCCTTTCCCCCCTCTGCCTCTTCTCTCCAAAATCTTACTAAAAGTCGGACAGGAAAAAACAAAAATGATCCTAGTTGCTCCGGACTGGCCTCGCTAGCCCTGGTACCCAATTCTAAGGAATATGTCTCAACTTCCTCCTTGGTACTTGCCTCAAATACCTCATCTACTGTCTCAGCAGAACAATCAAATTCTGCACACTCAGCTCCAAACTCTGAACCTTGCAGCATAGCTGATCATTTAATTATTCAAACAACACCTCTCAGTAAATCTGTGATGGATGTCATTTTGGAAGCCAGAAGGCCTAGTACTAGAAAATCTTATGCTGATAAATCGAAGAGGTTCTGTGCTTGGAACCAAGCACAAGGAACGGACACAGCAAAGCCCAGTATTCTTCAGATTTTACAATATTTGACTGAGATGCTTGACAAGGGTCTATCTTTTTCTTCAATACAAATCCATGCCTCTGCCATCTCGGCTCATTACAACACAGAGCCTCCCCTGTTTTCTCATCCTCTGCTTAAACAGTATCTTAGAGCTGCTAAATATTTAAGGCCTCCGAGAAGATCATCAACTAGTGCATGGGACATCAACTTTTTGCTGGAAAAACACCCTGCCTCCTTTTGAACCAGCAGCTACAGCGGATATAAAATTTCTATCTTGGAAAACAGCTTTCCTCTTGGCAGTCACTTCAGCAAGAAGGGTTTCAGAACTACAGGCTGTCATGGCTGTGGAGCCTTTTATTACATTTTACACGGACAGGGTGTCCCTCAGGACCAATCCTTCTATTATGCCTAAGGTGGTATCCAGTGTGGCTCTTAACCAGACAGTTCACCTGCCAACAATTTACCCAAATCTGCAGAACAAGGGGGAGCGAATTCTGCATTGATTGGATGTACACAGACAACTAAGATTCTACTTAAACAGGACCACATCTCTAAGAAAGTCTGAGCAACTACTGGTAGCATTTGCTGCAGGGTCAGAGGGGAAGGCTATATCAAAGCAAACTATTTCTAAGTGGATAAGCCACTGCATTTGTTTCTGCTACGTACACCATGGTAAACCTGTGCCCAAGGGGCTCAGGTCACATTCCACCAGGGCTGCCTCTACCTCAGCAGTTTTTCTCAGAGGGGTTCCAACCAAAGACATTCTAGAGGCTGCTACTTGGAGCTGTGTTCATACCTTCACAAAGCATTATCATTTGCCTCTCTTCTCCAAATCCAGGGCAGGCTTTGCCACTGCAATTCTGCAGGGCCTTTTAGCTGCTCCTAATGCTATTTAGTTCCATCCTCCCATCCATAGCTTTGGGATTCTACCCAAATGTAATGACTGCAACAGTGAAACACGAAGAACATAGTACAGTTGTGTACATTTACCATAAATGTAGATGTTCGAGTGTATTCACTGTTGCAGTCCTGGTTACCCACCCGCCATCCCTCTTTTCTATACCTTTTCTTTCCGTCACTATATATTAAAGCCTTTGTGGTGTATTTGCTTTTAGATGAAGGTAATGTTTATGTTGCTAAAAGTGCATTTACATATATTTCTGTTTATATATATATATATATATATATATATATATATAATTTCCTCCCCATTTGGGGGGCACCTGACATCTGGGGCAAGAAAAACTGAATAAAATGGCGTCGGCTGCATGTTTTATTCCCCTGACGACCTGACGTCATGGAGGAGGAGACAGCAACCGATGCAGGACCCTAGACTTTGTTATTCAGGCCGACTGAGGGCAATCTGCCAGCAGATTATATGGAAGGCAGTCTTTAGCCTGTAGTCCAATTAAGTTATTGGTATCTTCCCATTCTGTTACCTCTCCCACTTTGTTTATTTGCTCCCAGTACCTTGGTTCCTTTGTCACTTTTTTCCAATATATTCCCACCTCCTCTTGCCTATTGTCTGTATCCCTAATTACAATCATCGCTATCGGCAGAATCTCCTTTCTGCATTCCCGTGTTGGCTTAGATCTTATAAGACCTTCTTCTACTTCATGAATCTAATATTCTGTATGATTATTGTTGTTCTTAAAGATTTGCATCCAAAATCCCAGTCTCTCCCTGTTACTTGAGCTTGCCCCCTGTTTCATTGTCATCTCTTTCCACTTTGAATTATAGTTTTCTGCTTGTGCTGTGTATAGGAGCCTTAACTGTGCTGCTCTAAAATACCCCTTCAACTCTGGTAATCCCAACTGCCCTGTTCTATTGGAAGAATAAGCTTACCCACTTGACGCTTGCCATTTTCCCCTTCAAGATACAGTCCTTCAGCTGTTTGTTAACTGCTACCTATAACATGTCCTCTGGTTGATAAAAATATGCCTGACCAGTGTATAAGACTAAAGGGATTAAAAACATTATAAGTGCTTGTATTTTACTGTCGATATCTATATAACGACCGCCACCAGTACTGTTAGCCAACAGGGTGGTTGCGGAAATTGGGCTACTGTTGGCTGAAGGAGGAGAAGAGGCAGAAGGCATGGTCGAAGGCAGGAAGAGAGGAGAAAGGCTAGGACTGTGGTAGTGAGGGTCTGAACTTTGAATGTTGGCAGTATTACTGGTATAGTAAGAGAGCTAGCTGATATGATGGACAGAAGGAAGGTTTGTATATTGTGTGTGCAAGAGACCAGATGGAAGGGGAGTAAGGCTAGGTGTATCGGAGGCGGGTTCAAATTGTTTTATCATGGTGTCAATGGGAGGAGAAATGGCGTAGAAGTTATTCTGAAGGAACAGTATGCGAAGAGTTTTTTGGAGGTGAAAAGAGTGTCGGATAGAGTGATGTTTATGAAGCTGGAAATTGATGGTGTAATGATGAATATTGTTAGTGCATATGCTCCACAAGTTGGGTGTGCAATGGATGAGAAAGAAAAATTTTGGAGTGAATTGAGTGAAATGGTGATGACTGTACCCAAGGGTGAGAGAGTGGTGATTGGAGCAGATTTCAATAGGCATGTTGGTGAAGGGAACAGAGGGGATGAGGAAGCGATGGGTAGGTATGGTGTTAAACAAAGGAATGCAGAAGGTCAGATGGTAGTGGATTTTGTGAAAAGGATGAACATGGCTGTGGTGAATACGTATTTTAACAAGAGGGAGGAGCATAGGGTGACATACAAGAGTGGAGGAAGATGCACACATGTGGATTATATCTTGTGTAAGAGGGCCAGTTTGAAGGAAATTGGAGACTGTAAAGTGGTGACCGGAGAAAGTGTAGTTAGGCAGCATAGGATGGTGGTTTGTAGGATGACGGTGATCAAGAAGAGGAGGAGGAGTGTGAGGGCAGCACCAAGGATCAAATGGTGGAAATTCAAAAAGGGTAATTGTGAGGTGGAGTTCAGGGATGAGTTAAGACAGGCAGTGGGTGGCAGTGAAGAGTTACCAAATAGCTGGGTAACTACAGCAGAGCTAGTAAGGGAGATGGCTAGAAAGGTGCTTGGTATCACATCAGGACAGAGGAAGGACGACAAGGAGACATGGTGGTGGAATGAGGAAGTACAGAAGAGTATACAGGCAATGAGGTTGGCAAAGAAGAAGTGGGATTGTCAGAGAGATGAAGAAAGTAGACAGGAGTATAAGGAGATGAGGTGCATGGCAAAGAGAGAGGTGGCGAAGGCTAAGGATAAGGCATATGAAGAGTTTTATGAAAGGTTGGACACTAAGGAGGGAGAAAAGGACTTGTACCGATTGGCTAGACAGAGGGACCGAGCTAGGAAAGATGTGCAGCAGGTAAAGGTGATAAAGGATAATGAGGGAAACATACTGACAAGCGAGGAGAGTGTGTTGAGGGGATGGAAAGAGTACTTTGAGGGGTTGATGAATGAAGAGAATGAGAGGGAGAGAAGGTTGGATGATGTAGGGATAGTGAATCATGAAGTACAATGGATTAGCAAGGAGGAAGTAAGGATAGCTATGAAGAGAATGAAGAATGGAAAGGCTTGGCCCAGATGACATACCTGTGGAGGCATGGAGGTGTTTAGGAGAAATGGCAGTGGAGTTTTTAATCAGATTGTTTAATGAAATCGTGGAAAGTGAGAGGATGCCTGAGGAATGGAGAAAAAGTGTTTTGGTACCGATTTTTAAGAATAAGGGTGATGTGCAGAGCTGTAGTAACTACAGAGGGATTAAATTGATCAGTCACAGCATGAAGTTATGGGAAAGAGTAGTGGAAGCTAGGTTAAGAAGGGACGTGATGATTAGTGAACAGCAGTATGGCTTCATGCCAGGAAAGAGCACTACAGATGCAATGTTTGCTCTGAGAGTGTTGATGGAGAAGTACAGAGAATGTCAGAAGGAGTTGCATTGTGTTTTTGTAGACTTAGAGAAAGCATATGACAGGGTGCCTAGAGAGGAGTTGTGGTATTGTATGAGGAAGTCAGGAGTGTCAGAGAAGTATGTAAGAGTGGTACAGGATATGTACGAGGGTAGTGTGACAGCTGTGAGGTCTGCGGTGGGAGAGACAGATGCGTTTAAGGTGGAAGTGGGGTTACATCAAGGATCATCTCTGAGCCCTTTCTTATTTGCAATGGTGATGGACAGGTTGACAGACGAGATCAGACAGGAGTCCCCATGGACTATGATGTTTGCAGATGACATTGTGATCTGTAGTGAGAGTAGGGAACAGGTGGAGGAGACCCTGGAGAGATGGAGATATGCTCTAGAGAGAAGAGGAATGAAGGTCAGCAGGACTAAGACAGAATATATGTGTGTGAATGAGAGGGAGGATAGAAGAATGGTGAGGATGCAAGGAGTAGAGGTGGCGAAGGTGGATGAGTTTAAATACTTGGGGTCAATAGTTCAGAGTAACTGTGAGTGTGGAAGAGAGGTGAAGAAGAGAGTACAGGCAGGATGGAGTGGGTGGAGATGAGTGTCAGGAGTGTTTTGTGACAGACGAGTACCTGCAAGAGTGAAAGGGAAGGTCTACAAGAGGGTAGTGAGACCAGCTATGTTATATGGGTTGGAGACAGTGGCATTGACAAAAAGGCAGGAGTTTGAGCTGGGTGTGGCAGAGATAAAGATGTTAAGATTTGCACTGGGTGTGACGAGGGTGGACAGGATTAGGAATAAGTATATTAGAGGGTCAGCCCAGGTTGGAAAGTTTGGAGACAAAGCCAGAGAGGCAAGATTATGTTGGTTTGGACTTGTGCTGAGGAGGGATGCTGAGTATATTGGGAAAAAGATGCTAAGGATGAAGATACCAGGTAACAGGAAAAGAGGAAGGCCTAAGATAAGGTTTATGGATGTGTGAGAGAGGACATGCAGGTGGTTGGTGTGACAGAGCAAGATGCAGGGGACAGGAAGAAATGGAAACAGGTGATCCGCTGTGGCGACCCCTAACGGGAACAGCCGAAAGAAGATGATGATGATCCATATAACAGAGCTTCCATTATGTCAGTTTTTTGTATTATCTTTTGTTTAATTTTTATCCATAGCTGCCACACCAGTATCATTTTAATCCATACTCCTAAATACTTCATTTTATCATGTCCCATAAATATGGATATTGCTAAACCAGTTTGTATGTGGGTACATAATTTATCGCTAGTGCTTTTGTTTTTGCTTCATTAATTTTGTATCCCAAAAAGGTTTGAAACTGTCTCAGTATGTTCCACAGCACTATAATGTCCCTTTCTGGTTTTGTCAGGTGTAAAATAATGTCATCTGCAAATAGAGCCAGCTCTGCTTGGCTGATCATTGAGTGTAATGTTCCTTTTGGTACGAACTTGTCCAAACACTTGTCACAACTGAAACAATCCTAGTGGTTCCTCACTAAAAAGCTCAAGGGCCTTAGTCATAAAAGCTATGTGGACTATCTAAAAGACTTGTCCCTCTTATTGGTATTATACTGGCTACTGAAAGGTGACGTCTGCTTGTTAAGAGATATTACACACTTCCAAGTCCACTGGTGACACAAGCACCCGAACAAGGGATCTTGATATTTTCTGCAACATAAATGGAACATGTTGGAGGGATAAGTACGTATCACAGAGAATCTGCTTCTGTGGAGCTGTGTTCCACTCCACTCCACATGAAGCAAAATAATCCTCTTACTCTGGCCAAACATAATTTGGGGGGAATGGATAGGAAACCACAAATTCACCCCTGATTTAGCACCCATGTCTTTTATGGATAGTGATAACAAGTAAATGCCCCGACATGTCTTTGTTTTGACTCTCTCTCTCTCTCTCTCTGGCTAGTCATATGCAAAAATATAAGGGATAAAAACTACCATGGAAATGTATCCTCACAGATCAACAGCCTAGTAAGTACCTATGAAGCAAAGGAGATTTACTAAGGACAAAAATTGACACAGTAAATATTGTACATTGATATGCTTGATTTTAAGCCATGCTTTTTACTTTTTCTGCACTGCTTTTTTCTGGGACTAATATGAAGATGAAAAGACTTGACAAGGTGAATAAATGTTTTAGTGCAAATGTAGCATGGTCACAATAAGACTCATACTCAGTGCTAGTATATGTACATATTTGTTCATTTGTTTGTATTTGTTGACTGAGAAAGTCCTATTGGACTTAGCCCATTGTTAACAACAATCTTGTCAAGATACACAGGATATAAAGTAGTCAAACGTTCAAACTCACAGTTACAGAATGAGTATTATTTTTATGAGGTACATAAAGAGTGCTATTGAGGAAAGGGAGTATAAACTGCATGCAGTGCAATTTTCCGTTTGCAAGTTAAGTCTTTCTTTATATACACGTCATATTTACAGTGAATCTTATTTACAGTGGTGTGGGAAAACAAGATATTTATCTTCAGTTACTCGTGCTGTCACTGATCATCTCAGCATGCACTGTAGACCACAAAGAGGAGTTGCAAGTGTTATAAACTGAGGGGCTGCCAGCCCAGCTGGATAGAATTGTGTAAATAATTATATGTCATTGTAAATATTAATATGATCCACAGGCTTGTTTGACAAATGTAAGAAAACTGTGTTATGTGCTGAACTTCAAAAATGTAACCACAGTGCACCCTGCTAGAAGAAAGCTGATAAGTAAAGAATTGTACAATTGTGTATGATCTCAAGCTCAGAGACAGGATGTCTGCAGCTGGAAATTCTTTCTATTGTCCTAAGACAGAGATAATTACTAGATTTCACATGTAAAGTGTCTTTTATTGTTGTGGCTTCCAGACAGGTGCAGATCAAAAAGAAATGTTAAATTTTGAGTCTCTGTTAACCTGGAAACTAAATCAGAGAAGTGATGAGTGATGTAATCTGAGATGACTCAGCAGTAATGTGTATTATCAATTTAAAGACTATCTCAGAAAGAAAGTATGGCATTTTGTGTTTGTGTCTGAACCTGAACACATCAGCTCACCAGCACTTTGCTTTGCTCTGTAAGTAAGATATTTAGAACAGTGATTTCTCTGAGAGATAGATAGAAATAGTAAGATTAGTCTAGCTGTTTTCTGTATTTATGAGAGACGATCCTACAATGTTATTTTAAAATATTTCCTGTGATTTCTGAACTTTCTGATGTCATTGTGTTGAATTAATGAGTATTGTCTTGTGCTTTTATTATTTATTATTAAATATATGTAAACCTTTTAACTGTGGCTGTTTTGTGTAGAGATAATTTAAGCTCTTAAGAGTACTTGTGTGTATTTGGTGATACTCTATAAGCCACTCCAATAGCCTTGATGGTCGTCGCACTACTAATTGGATAATAATAACATTGCACAGTAGAACTGGACACCCTTTGGTAAGGGCCTTTAGAGTAGCTGATAAGAGTATTTGTTGGCAGTGATTACTACCTTATAGCCTAGGCAGAAGGGGACATAGCTGGAGAACCTGTACCCGCCTTCCCCAGGAGTGTCTGTGTGTTTGTATATAACTCATATCTCAAAGTGTGTGGCAGCTACTTAGGCAGTGACACAAAGCACTGGTTGGACAGAGAGGGTACTGGAGGTTTTGGCCTAACTACTCGGCTGTGATCTAAACCCTATAGCTGTGCCAGTGGAGAGTCTTATTGGGGATTTGGAGGGAAAGGGAGAAACCAGCCCCACACTAGACTGTGATCTCTGTGTGCTCTTAATGGAAATTGTACTTTACTGTCTGTGTACTTGTTATCCTGCCAATGTGGATGCCCCTCACTAGTGCTAGAGGTGAGGATTGAGGCTCTTTGATTACTGGGCCAGTGCACAGGTGTCACAGCAAGTACAAGTGGAATGATGCATTTTAACAGTCTTTATATGCAACATCTAGAATTATTTTATGACAAGCGTGGCATACATGTAGTTATATGGCTATATATAAGGTTTTGAACTGTCTGTGCCTGAACATTAAGTCAAAATTTTCAAAGTAGAAAGGGTGAATTATTTTGTAAAGGAGATAAAGGGAAAAATCTCTGCTGCAGATTTAAGTACAGTAAATGCTTACTTAGTGAGTAGATACTTGTGGTGACTGGTAAGGCAGCCTGCTGCTTGACCATTAGAGCAGTTAGACGTAGAGATGAGTTTGCTGGAAGCATTAGTGAGAGACGGAGCCACAGGGTAGTCAGTTAGTAAGCAAGGCTTTTAATAAAGTAGCTCAGTGTTGGCAGGAGAGGAATAAAAGTTAAAAATATTGTACATGAGGAAGGAAGTGTGTCTATAAGAGGTTATGAAAGGACATAGGTATATGCTTATGTAAATTATATATCTCTGCAGTTACGGGGTCAGTTATTGAGCAGCATTATTTTAGACTTTTTGAAAAGCTGTTTTTTTCTGCAGTTTGTCTAATTTTAGAGAAGAGGCTCTTCCCTATTTTATTTGCAGATGAAGCAGAAGAGGAATGTACATACCATCTTTGTAGTGTAAATGGATAAAGTCCTGATTATAATCCAGATGAGCAAGGCATTGGGAATATTAAGAAAGACACAGTTAAAATCAATCATAACATCTTGAGACAGGTGCTATAAAGATGACCAGTTATTATAATCCAGTGGTGCACAACCTTTTTGTAGGGAGGGCCACTACATGAATTCTTAATGCATCTGCGGGCCACCTCAAAACATAATAAGTCATTACAAGTTAACAACAGGTACAGGTCACTGCCTGTTTTCTACATCAACTTTGCTTGCAGCCATGACTTATTACAAACTCTTGCAGAAAGTTACTACTGTTTACAGACTGCAAGTTATAAACAACAAAGAATAGTTACTTCCACAGCTAGAGGTGTGTACAGCTGCAGTCAGTTGGGTAAGTAAGCATGTGCTGGAAAGTTTGCATGACTTGAGTAAGGCATAGCATTTTTTCACTTTTTTAAAAAATATTAGGTTACACTGTTGGGGCAGGATGGTGTTGCGCTGAGGGCTGGATTTGGCCTGTGGGCGGGATGTTGTGCAAAACTGTTATAATCTGAGATGAGAACAAGAATGATGGGTCAAAGTGCTTCTCATTTCTCTGGTACAAGAGTCTGAGTAATTTATTTGTTTTTTGCTTTAGCTCCATAAGGAGCATCTAGATAAATAATCACTAAATGTGTCATAATCCCAGCCAGTATGATGTTAGATGGAGGAAACGTGCCCATTCAAGTATACTTTCCTTCCAGATGACTTGTCTGTTCTGGTAGTGAGATCAACCAAATGTGCAAGACTAAACAGTTGTGCAAAGGGATGGAAGTTGTCATTGTATGTTGACTTCCAGTTCATATTTGGAGTGCTCATTACCATGATGTGACCTCTGAAAGCAGATGTAAGAAACTGTAAAGTCTCTTCACTGATGTTACGAGACAAGTCTAGAGATACAGTGATACAGCATCACTAACTGACCTTTGAAGGGTAACATTGATCTTGATCTTTCTTAGGGTGCAAGTTAGCTCCTCATGGCAGATGGTGGATGCACTTCATCACCTTTGTAGGTTTGTTCCACTCTGTATACATTGTATTTGGGTGGTACTGTTTTCTTATTTGAAATTTGGTGTCAGTAGCTCAACAGAGAGCATGCTCAACTTTGGTACTTATCTAGCTTGTACCAAGAGAGGCAACTTGCAAAAGGCTCACCTTACTGCACTATGTGAATTTATACAATCCATCTTCAGACTCTTTGACTGCACCCATTCACTATCATAGGGACATGAGAGGACAGTGTAAGGTACTGTTGGGTTATATGTCCAAATTTGAGAAGGACTGATTAAAGGTGAAAGTAATTAGCTGAGTTCTTTGAGGAGTATTATATTGTTTCTGTTATGTAATAGAGACATTTATGGGATGTGTTTTAACCTTAGTGTAGTGGGCTGTAGTGTAGTATGCATTTGTTAAACCTCTGTAGCAAGTCATTTACACTGATAATGTTTTTATGATGATCCATGTTATAATTAGTGTAGTAAAAGGAATAAGGACGTTTGCTGCATAGTGTGTATGAAATTGAAAGAACAGAAGGTAAAAACAGTTTATAGTGTTGGTAGCAGCAGTGGCCTTGCTAAGATGTAATAGATGGGGTCTGTTTCTTTTGATGGGCCATAGTTATGAATAGGTGGGATAGTGTGCAGCTATATGGTAGGCCAGGGAGCTTAGGGAAGAGAGGTGGTGGGGTAGATGGAAAGCCAGATCCCTCCTTGCTTCCAGACCCAGGTCAAGGAAAACAATTTTCTTGAGAAGTATTCCTGAACCATAGGGTTTACTGCATTAACGGTTCCCCTTATTTCGTACACAAACTTGCAGTTATGCTTTGTTTCACTTTTGTTTGAGGCAGATCTTACTACTAATCACTGCTGAAGGCAGAACCCTGTCCACGGTACAACATTTCAAAAGTATTGGAAAGATACTTAGGACTGCAGCTCTTCAGATACATGAAGTGCAGTTTGTTTGAGAAAGCAGTATTTTTGTAATAACCTTTGACAACATTTCAAGGACTGTACCTGTGTTTTGTTTGTACTTAATAAGATCATAGTGATTTCTAGGCTAATGACTTTAAAGGGCCTTTTTAAATCTAGCCTTGCTACCCAAATGTAATGGACCAGTTTGGATCCCATAGGTTTTGTGTAGGGTATATGTAACTTTGGTGTGGGTAGTCGAGCATTTATAGGCTCTGTTTTACTAATAGGGACATAGGTGCCAGACCAAGGGTAGATTTAAGATTCCCCATCTGCTGAGCCAGGTCGCAAGTGAATAAATATATGAATCGGATGCCTGTTCCAGAGAGGGGGAAGTCTCTAAGACACATACCTGCCTCTTCAACATGTCTTGTTTATGTTGCAGGCAATGTTGAGGTCCGTAGATTGAATGTTTCTGATGCTGTCTGTTTGGCAAATGTACAAGTCCATTAAGGCTGGATCAGAAGATGCTTTGTAAGCCAGGCATAGATCACCTCTTAGCAGTGTGTATGAGACTGAATATAGGGATAAGGCTTTGAGGCAGTCCACATAGGACACGTTGACTGCACAATGTATTCTTTTTTTGAGGAATTTCTGTGGATGCTACAGTTATTGCATATGCCTGGTCAGGTACATAGAGAAATAGACATTGTGCTTAATGATTGGTCTAATGAAGGTTGAGTACAATGGAACAGTGATGCATTTGGGCCTGGATGCCATACCATTACTTATAAGTTGTGTACCATAGAATGACTTCTTTACTACATTAGACACGTGATGGGTCAAAGGTCCCATGACTGTCTACATGTGTTTCCAAATCTCTGACCACTGGGTCTACCATTTGGGGTGAATTATTAATATAGTAATTTGCAAGGGTGGCTGTCTTTCTGTAAGGGATCATTATATACTACTTGACATTGAGTTTTAGAGCATGACTCTGGCACCAGTTATTAGTCTGTTCCAGGCCCTCTTTGAGGGTATTCGTGTCACTGGGATATTCTGTGACTGCACCTAGTTTACAATTGTCTATGAACTTAGTCAGCCAGAGGTCTTTCTTAGCCTTAACTTCAGAGAAGAGATGACAAAGACAAGTAGCCACAGTACTGAGCCCAGAGTGACCACATTAGTGACCTACCATTTACTGGAGTTAGACTCCACTGTCCTGACTTCTTTGGTCCTGTCTGTAAGCCATATGGCTATCCAGCAAATGACACTGGAGGGCATACCTCTTTTTTTAAGCTGATCTACAATGCCCAAGTGGGGTATTGTGTCAAATGCCTTGGCCAGGTTGAGATAGGTAGTATGCACAGTTTTGCCCTCATCCATTGCTTTGGTGGCTTTCTTGAAGTCCACCAGGTTGTGTAGGTATGACCTAGCCCTAACATATCCAAACTAAGCTGCACCCAATGTCTGAAAGTTACCAATGTCTTCATTTATCATAGTACTGGTTATTCTTTCCATGACTAAGATATGAGACTAGTCAGGCTTATGGGTCTATAGTTTCCCGGGTCTGTGGATTATCTGCCTTTGTGCAGATGGAAAAGAGTTGCAGTTATCCATTCATTCAGCAAGAGTCTTTTGAGGGCTCCACTTGAATATTGATTCTAGTGGGCATGATAGGTTATGTTTCATGCTGGTAAGGATGCTGCCTGGGATGTTATCAGGTCCCTTGTATAGGTCATGTTTCATGCTATTACAAATCAAACATAAGTTATTATTGAAGCCCTTGAATGCAGTGTTTTTGGCCTTGGGGAGTGCTTTTATGACCTGCTCTATATTAATAGTTGGGGGAGTTATGGATGGGGAGATTTCTTGAATAGTGTCTGGTGGTGAAAGCAGGGTAAAACTGGAGCCGAACGTTTCTGCTAGCATTTTAGCTATCTCCTTCAGCTCAGTATAGGTGGTTAAATTTACAATTAGTTAAGGCACATTGTTATGTATTGCCTTTGAGGTTATGGACACAGCTGAAGAATGCTTTGTGATTGTCCTTAACCCAGGAGGCTAAGTTTACCTCAGATTTGGCTTTGGTAGACTTAATTAGTCCCCCAAGTTGGACTATCCCAGTCCATCTCTCTGGAGCTTTTCTTCCCTTGCCTACGCTGAAAATGGACATGTATCCAGTCGGACTATCCCAGTCAACAAATGTAAATAAAAATAAAGAAATAAATAAGTTGCTTAATAAGTCCCTTTGATGAGGGAGTTCAAGCCTTGCTAGGCATTGCATTTCCTATTTTTGGACATGGCTTTCTTCTTTTTGCTATACCACCCATTTATGCTGGGATTCCACTAGGGTGGCTTGTTTTTTTATCTTGTTCTGTGCTTATTTCAGGTAGCTACCCTCTATGCAGTTGCATTCATGGTTATACAGGGACTTTGTGAACAACTATTCATAGGCAGCAGTATTAAATGGGTTTAGTGGGGAGGGGTTCACATTTTAATGGGGTATCACTTAAAATTAGGGAGTTTGCCTTGGAATAATTCTTAAAAGTTCCAGAGTTAGGTGCTCTTGAGCTTTTTTTAGTTTTTTTTTTAATTTGCTGCTGTATATAAAGTTATAGTTGCCTCATAGTTTTAATGTGGTGCCACCTGCATTTCTAACTGCACTGTGCATGGTTTTGCTCACTTTAAGAGAAACTCTAGACTTGTGTTAACAGCTTATGGCTGGTTTCTTTAGTACTATATCTCAACCTAACAGAAGGCATTCTGTAACCTGGTGTTTAACAGCACTCCATGAACTATGCTTAAAAAACAAATGCCAGATGAAAGTAAAAATGTTTTCTCTTCTAATGCTTTTCTGCTTGTAGGGATGCGTAATAATGCAACTTTTTACTGCAGTTGTACCTTCTGGGCTATAGAAGTTGTGTTGCTGGAGTGAATTAGAAGGCTGTACCTCCACTGAGAAAATAAATGTGACTTTCCATCTGCATTCACCTTTACTGATACAGCGTTTTTACTTCTGTGTGTTTAGATGCTGAAAGAGAAGTTTAAGTAGTTTTGATGAACAGAAAGAGAAAAATTAATAAATGGGAGAATTGGCTGCATTGTGGTCTAGCAGTGTGGGAGTTTGGCTGTTTTTCTTATTGTATCTAATAGAATTATTATTATTATTATTGCTTATTAACACTGGTGCTTCAAAGAGTTTAGATAATAGGAGATTTCATTTTAGATATGTTATTCATTTATATTATGTTGCCATTTTTAAATATTAAGTTTGATTTTTTTTTCAAAACAGGTTTATTGTTTTAACATATAAGAGAAATATCATAACAATTTTATACAAGTAATTAAAAATAGGTATTATTATAATATTCAACAAAACAACTAAAGTATTTACAAAGACATCCACTACAATCAGATCAATTAATTAAACTAAAATACCATGCTATTGAAATTAAAAAATTTTTAACAAATTTTGTAAATTATCCCATACAATAAAATAAGATGTTTTTCTATTTGTTCTAGTCCTAATTGTGTTTATTTCCATATGGAACACTATTTTCATAACATTTTTAAATTCATTGAACGAAGGAGGTGTATCTGAAATCCAATTTCTAGTTATTATTTTCCTAGCCACTGCTAGAATAGACCATAACAAGGGAAGCTTAACCTTTTTAACACTTTGAGGTACAGGTGTGTTGAATAATATAAGAGATTTAGAAATAATGAAATTATCTGTAAAAAGAGCCTGCAAAAATTCATTAATTGACTTCCAGTATTCTTTCAATTTTATACAGTCATAAAACATATGAGCCCAGTCAGCATTAATTTCTACATTACATCTCTTACATAGATTATCTTTATTATTTATTTTATTCATCATCAAAGGTGTATAAAAGATCTATGTAAAAATTTCCATGTATAAAGTCTCCAGACAATGGAAGGCGTAGTTCTATAAGCAGATTCCAATATATATTGTTTATCTTGTTGATTTGGTGGGTCCCCATTAATAGAAGTGAAATAATTCCAGTATGAATCTACACTGTAAAAAGTTTCTTGTCTGATAACTTTATGTATGTATGAAAGTTTACCTTTATCAGAAACTTTATGTTGTAAATTTAATATCAAGTAATCAATCAGTGTTGGAATAGATTCTTTAACAGTTATAGACATTAAATCTATTTTATTAATGAGATGTTGTCTAAAGGTCTGAACCTCTAACCAGCAAGTTACTCTTAGATCAAATTCTTGTTTTAAGAAATCTAAATTTTTAACTTTATTATCAGATATCAACTGATACCAGTACTTTAGATCATTATCTATAGCTAAATGAGTTCCTTCAGAAGTAGATGACAAAAGCATACCCTGAGTATACATTATAGGAAATACAATAAAATTCCATTCCCTATACTTAGGGTGCATGAATATAAAGTTACGATAACTAATAATAATATTTAATGGGTAACAAACCGTATGTTTAGGTGTAATAGGTGAAGTACAAAATTCCTTTAGTAACCATAACATGGAGTTATTTACAATCATATTTTTATGTGTTAAGGAGATTTTCATGGAGTGTATACTAATTAGCTCCCAATAATCTTTCCATTTTGTGACATATGACTGATCTATTAATAAAGTAATAACTTTTACAATAGAAGAGATAGTATATAAATTAAAGTCTGGAAAAGAAATACCCCTTGAGACCAGCTATTAGTATGTTTCTTTAATGCAATCCTAGGTCTATTAGGTGCCCATAAGAAATTTAACATTAGTGTGTTCAGTTTCTTGATAATTATTTTTGTAGGTGGAAGTATTATTGATTGTATTAAGTATAAAATCTTGGGGAATATTATCATTTTAATAATTGTAAGTCTCTCCTCCATAGTAAAAAACATATTATTCCAGGTATTAAAAAGATTTTGTATATTAAGAAAACAGGTATTATAATTATTATATATAATAGATTTAATATCTTTAGATAGTATTATACCTAAATAAGTTATCTGACCTGAATTGGGTACATATTTAGTAAAATCGCTAATGAGAATATTTTTTCGTGTATATATAGGTAGTATTTTAGTTTTTTCTTCATTGAATATTAAACCAGAAATACTTTTAAAATTCATCATGTTATCAAATAGAGACTGTATAGAAGAATTAGATCCTGCTGATGTAATTAGAACATCATCTGCAAAAGTTGAATTTTGGATGTTGTATTTTCATCTATTTCAAAACCCTCTATGTCAGTACTGTTTCTGATCAAATTAGCCCAAGGCTCCATTACTAAAGTGAATAATAGTGGAGAAAGTGGACATCCTTGTTTTGTACCTTTAAGAATGGGTATTTTTTGTGAAACATATGTTCCTACCTTAATATAAGCCAACGTTCCTTTGTATAAATGTTCAATTAGATTTACAAATGCATCCGAGAAGTTTGTGCACTTCATTAAGGTAAACAGATAGTCCCAGCTTACTGAATCAAACGCTGAACTTATATCAAGACTAATAAGTGTTAAATCTTTCTTTTTCCTATTTGCAAAATCTATTAATGTTAAAGTTCTTCTTATATTATCAAAATTATTTCTATTTACAATGAAGCCTGTCTGATCTATATCTATAATGCCGGGAATGATTGTCTTCAATCTATCAGCAAAGATATTCATAAACATTTTATAATCAACATTAAGTAATGAGATGGGCCGATATGAAGAACATCTAGTTGGATCTTTATTAGGTTTTAAAATTGGCGAAATAAATGTATATTGCCAAGATGGGGGGGTTATTAACTCAGTTTGGAACAAAATAAAAACCTTCTGTATTAATGAATATGTATTTTTAGAAAGGATTTTATATATCTCTGGTATAATACCATCATTACCCGGTGCTTTGTTTGATTTAAGCTTATTTATTTGTGTAATAACTTCTGTATATGAAATACTCTTGTCCAATAGTTTAATCTGTTGTTTATTAAGCTTTTTGTTCATATTTGTGGTTATAAACTCCTTTATTTTATCTTTAGGTTCCATGTTAATATTATTATGGTTAATTTTGTGAAAGTGATTTCTAAATTCAAATAGTATTTCTGGTATACTAGAAACATTCTTCTTTTTCCTTAGAGAAAAGATTTCTTTGATATGGTTTTGTTTATTCAACCTTTTTGTTTTATTTTTAAGTCTATGTAAGTATTTGGGGCTTATTGAATAAGACAAAAACTTGTATTTCTCTAAAGTTATTTTAACTTTATGAGTTAAAATTTCTTTGTATTTCTCATTTAGTTTGTTTATTTCTTCAATAACTTTCTTGTCCATAATATTTTCTTTATTATTATGTTTATAAGAGTCTAATTTACTTTGAATATCTAACAATTCCTTATCCCAAGATTTCCTTTTATTATTATACCATCTGATACTTTGTCCATATAGATATGATTTTAAGGCATCCCAAACATAAACAATGGAGACTTCAGGAGTGTTATTTATGTCTAAAACATGTTTTACTTCTGAAAGTATATATTCTTTATAGTCTTTTAGTTGAGTTAAGTATGCTGGTATCCTTTTGATCTGAACATTGAGTATTTTTTATCATGAATTCAAAAACAATTGAATTATGGTCAGATATAGGACATGAAATGATTTTGGAATTAATTAAATCTGTTACCATCTGGTTAGAAATAAAGACCCTATCTATTTTTGAATAAGTTTTGTATCTGTTAGAAAAAAGGTGTATGGTAATGATTTTGAATCTATCTGATTATTAATATCATTCAAATGATAAGAATTAGCAAAATCCTTTAAATGTTTTGCATTAGATGTAATTCTTCTCTTTCCTATAGTGGTAGTATCACTTTCATGTAGTATACAATTAAAGTCACCAGCTAAAATAATATCTCCTATAGAGAATGATATGATCTTATCAAGATGATGTTTCACTGTATTAATACCAATTCCAGGTATCCAATATACATTAATTAAAGTGTAAGTCTTCCCATTAATTTGTATTGTAACCATACAAAACATTCCTTTGTCATCCTGATAAGACTTAATGGTTTTAGGAATGGGCATACTTTTATTCCATAAAATAGCCACTCCTCTTTTTTTTCTGAGTGTGCTCTGAACTAACCAATACTGTATATTTGTTTATGGCTAGTTTATCAATATCTTTTTTCAAGAGATGGGTTTCTTGTAGGAAGACTAAGTTGGCCTTATGTAAACTAATGTATCTTATTAGGCTTGCCCTTTTACATGGATTATTCAATCCATTAATGTTTAAAGAAATGCCTTTTAAAGATGTCATTTGGCATTTTTAAAACTTAAGAATCTTATGATCAAAATAGCAAATAACAAGATAAGTAATGTTACATCTCCTCCTTTAGGTGTACCTTTAAATATAGCTGTATTTATTGAATCTCTTATGGGATTTCGTATAGGATTCAATTTTGTTTGTAGTGACAATGAATGTACAAAATATATTGTGGATGTCAAAACTATATACAAATAACAATGAACAAGTGAAAATAATGTAAGGATTAAACCTTGCATCCAGCCTGGAGTTATAAACTCCAACTTAGAGTAGTATTTACCACTCAAGTTAACCCCTACCCTAAGCAGCAGTACGTCAGCTACCACCTTATCAATTTAATACTAGTTATATTTAACTGAAGTTAACAGTTTTCAATTCAATTATCTAGCAAGACAAGACTACACATTTGGTAAAACAGCATCATATAAACTAAAATAAACCTTTTTTTTTTTTTTAAAAACTGTTCATACTACTATATACATCCATGTAATATAAAACACTTGTATTCAAATAGCATTCAAATAATCTTGATGTTAGAAATCAAGAGGAGAGAAAAATAAGTTCTAACATTCATTTAAATCAAAAACTTTGGCTAATATGATTCAGACATTACATATATTAGGATGCATCTATTTTCTGTCATGTAAATACAGTTAACAGCTTCCAAAAAAACCTTGAATTGCTTGTATATGAGCATTTACTCAAACTCATTATTGCCAATAGAATAAAATATTGTATTCATAGAAATTGTTATAAATCATACTTCATAGTTAAGCAGATTCTCAGAAACATTTATATACATATCTATATACACACACATACACACACACACACACACACACATATATATATATATATATATATATATATATATATATACATACATACACACATACACACACATATACACACACATATATATATATATATATATATATATATATATATATACACATGCATACACACACACACACACATACACACACACACATACAAACACACACAAACACACACACACACATACAAACACACACACACACACACACACACACACACACACACACACACACACACACACACACATACACACACACACACACACATACATATATATATATATATATATATATATATATATATATATATCTGATCTCACTGAGTTGTATCTTTACTGAGCACCATCTTACATTGCTGTCCCTTCAATAAATCTGTCTGCTTTATACAAAATAATGCACAGCAAACACATTTTAGTAACCAGATTTTACAAACATGCTATACTACTGCTTTAAAATATATCACATGACAATTTCTTCCAGTATAGAGTTATAAAATTATTTATGCTTGTCAATCAGATGAATTAAATGAGTTATAGTAATGTATATGTTTGGGACATAGGTTTTTAACACATATTATTAATTTGCTATTCGTGTATCTGTGATGTGTCAGTGTGATATTTAGGTCAAAGGTGAGACCAGCTGCTTTCAGCTTCTCTGTGGGAATTCTGAGAGTTGAAGCTTTTGAAGTAGCTCATGGACACTGTGCATGAGACAGCCCACATCCCAGATTGTCTCTCTTAACATTTTGGCGGGAAACTTATTAAAAACTAGTGACAAACATTCATTTAGCAGTGTAAATGCATCTAAACATGACAAAACCTTCACAATGCATTCTACAGGTTATTACAGACTCTATGTAAGTGAAAGCAAGCCCAAAATTATTAATAAGTAACAAAACTCAACATTTTTGTCCCAACTCATCTCCTATGCGAATCTTATTATTTACTGTGTCTATATGATCAAAGTATTTCTATATATTAATAAAGAAAAGAAAAAGAGAGTAGAAAGTAAAAGGGTGTAAGGCAGAAATAAAAAAAATGTAAGAGAAAGCTATAAGAAGTATATACAATAGAATATTACTTACTGTTTATATTAATAGAGTTAAAAATAAAACATATTATTTACTATTATTTAGTTCTAATTATTATTAGTTAAAGCATGACAGATTATTTACAAACAAGCATAAGCAGTGTAATCAAGAAAGTATAATTAGGTAGTGTCATTCCTGTATCTGTGATGTGTCAGTGTGATATCTAGGTCAAAGGTTAGACTAGCTGCTTTCAGCTTCTCTGTGAGAATTCTGAGAGTTGAAGCTTTTGAAGTAGCTCATGGACACTGTGCATGAGACAGCCCACATCTCAGATTGTCTCTCTTAACATTTTGGGAAACTTATTAAAAACTAGTGACAAACATTCATTTAGCAGTGTAAATGCATCTAAACATGACAAAACCTTCACAATGCATTCTACAGGTTATTACAGACTCTATGTAAGTGAAATCAAGCCCAAAATTATTAATAAGTAACAAAACTCAACATTTTTGTCCCAACTCAACTCCTATGCAAATCTTATTATTTACTGTGTCTATATGATCAAAAGCATTTCTATATATTAATAAAGAAAAGAAAAGAGAGTAGAAAGTAAAAGGGTGTAAGGCAGAAATAAAAAAAAAATGTAAGAGAAAGCTATAAGAAGTATATACAATAGAATGTTACTTACTGTTTATATTAATAGAGTTAAAATAAAACATATTATTTACTATTATTTAGTTCTAATTATTATTAGTTAAAGCATGACAGATTATTTACAAACAAGCATAAGCAGTGTAATCAAGAAAGTATAATTAGGAATAGCATTTGAAGAACATATAAACTTTTAAAGGAAAAAAAATGTATCAAATTACTGACCTTATTTTTCCTCTTCAGAAAGAGAAACAAGTTAAATCACAGCTTGCCATTAAATCTCCAGATATTTTGACTAGTTATGAAACAAAACATTTCTTTGCACACAGAGAATAACTTTGATTAAATCTTTTTCAAAATATTTGTTGCTTCTTGGAAATGCAGGAACTATATTTAAAAGGATTAATAATAAAATAAAATGATGAGAGAAAAAAAAACATAGTACAAATCATTTGTTTTTTAGTCTCTTCTTCTTCTTCTCTGAAATCTTCCACGAAGTTTCAGTTGCCAGTCTCTTTAACGAAGGACTAGCCCATTCCATTTCTTCTATTTTTTCCAAAATCTTATTTTTTTGATAAACAGTAAAGCAGAGTCTAAGTCATCGAAAATTTTAGGACCATCAGGAAGGAAGATTTTAAGCTTGGCAGGAAACAGAAGGTATGTTTTAAACTGTGCTTTTTTAAGCTCCCTTATTAGTGGCAGAAAAACTTTTCTTTTAGCTAATACCATGGAAGAATAGTCATTGTCAAAACGCACAGTTGTTTCATTAATCTTAACAGGAGCTTTAGCCCAAGCAGATTTAAGAACCATCTCTTTATCAAAAGATGATAGAAATCTAACTATAACTGATCTAGGATAGTTTTTGTTAGAGTTAGTATTAGCTATAGATCTATGTGCTCTTCGATACCAAAAGAGAATGCTTCTGGTAAATCTAAAGTTTTAGGGAGCCATGTTGTTAAAAAAGAAGTAATATTGTTACCTTCAATATTTTCTGGCAGTCCAAAAATCCTAATGTTATTGCGCCTAGATCTATTTTCCAGGTCATCCAGCTTTGTTTGTAAATGTGTATTTTGTTTCAGCAGAAACTCAATGTTGATTTCCTCTTCTTGTATTCTATTTTCCATGTCATTCACAGCTTCTTCTGTGCCTGTCATCTGGATCTTCTGTTGTTGCAGGTCCATATGTAACAAGTCTATTTGTTTTGTAGTTTTTTCTATGAAAGTGTCTATTTTAGTATCCATTTTATCCATCTTAGCAGTAAGTTGCTGGACTATAATTATCAGAGACTGAAGTTCTTTCTTGATGCTGGAGTCTTGAGAATTTGTCTTACTGGAACTCATTTCAGACTGATAAACTGACAGGAAAATTTCCAAAGTAATTTCTGACAGGAGTATTATTAAGATTTCCTTTCTTTTTTAGATATAGTTCAAGAACTATATAAAACAAACATATTTAGAAAGAAAATTACTTCAAAAATTAATTTTTTAAGTAATTAATTCCTGTCAATGTAATGAAATTGGTGGAGCTGAAGAAATATGCTGCTATCCTGTGTTCATCTTTGGCCACGCCCCCCATTAAGTTTGATTTTTGAATGAATGAATGATATATGCCATTATTATTTACATAGAGTCAATGTTAAGGAAAAATTGTGTGAGAGGAGATGGTAGTGTGATTTAAGTTATGACATAATCATTACAGTATTGCTAAACTATGAACTACCTGACTAAACATTTTCAGAATATTTTTAAATTGTTGATTTACTTGTTTTGCAATGTTTGCCCTACTGGCTGTTGATCATCAGATCCTCTGTTGGTCTGTCATCCTATTTGTTTTCCTCACCAGGAGAGAACCAACAGAGGTGGGTCATATTGAGATGCCATTGGCAATGATTTGAAGGTTTTCTGCTTTATTCTCCTCAGCTCTACATGTATGTGCACTGAGCAAGCAGTGGATAGGGCCATGCAATTGGCCGCCTACAGATATCATTTCCTTACTTCTGCAAGGGCTATTTCTTCCAGTAGCCCTCTCCCCATGTCACAAGCGTTGGGATCACCAATCTTCACCAAGGAGATTGCACTGACCTGTGTGCCACCTAGTGCCCATAGACCTCCCCTTCCATCCCCCAGCAGAGGCATGGGGGTCATGCTCGGTCACTCCTCCCTGCCTGGTTCCTGCAGTACAAGGACTGCTAATTAAACCCCAGTCATGTTGGACACAGTCAGAGCTGCATCCCACTGTGCCCATGGAGCTAAGCCTATTTTCAAGATATATTTATTAGTACACTTCACTCTTGTCACTTCAGTGCAATGATAGTCTTTAAAATCGGTTTGATTTTTTTTTTTACTGTGTCAGTTACTGTAATGTTTATCAGAATGTTTATGGTTCTGTTACTGTAAATACTATACTGAAAGTAGATAGAGAGTAGGTGAGCATGAATGCTTGCATGCATAATGTTTCCTTATTAGTTGCAATTCGTCAGACTTTGGGAGTGCATTCAGATTCAGTCTGTATATATGCAAATTATAAGATTTTTGTGAATAAACATAACAAGTATAATCTTCGTCATTATCATCATCATCATCAATCTAATTTTTTCTAGTTTTGCATTCCATTCCCCTATTCTTTAAGTTCTTGTTCACAGTCTGCCTGTAATGCCACATCATTTGCGTACAGCAGCTTTGTTGATCTGTTCCCTCCGACCTGTCTGCTAATGTAGTCCATCAGCAATATGAACAGCAGTGGGCTTAGAGCTGCACCCTCATGCACATCCACTCTGACTGGGAACCCTTTTGTGAGACCGAACACTGTTTGAGTCATTGGGTCCTTGTAGATAGCTTGCACTAATTCTACTAATGTTTCTGGGACGTCAGACTACTGCAGGACTGCCCAAATCAGCATTCTTGGGACCTTGTCATATGTTTTCTCCAAGTCTAGGAATGCTCAGTTGGACTCTTTCCGCATCTCTAAATTCTTCTCAATTGTCTGTCTTACTACAAACATTGGGTCAGTTGTGCTGCATCCTGATAGGAATCCAAACTGCTCATCTCCCATCTTAACATTCTGCTACTCTGCTTATCCATTTATCAGTCACCCTCTACAAAACTTTCATGCGATGTGATGGGAGTTTGATACCTTTGTACTGGTGCCAAATGTACCTTTTGGAATTATGGCCAAAAAGTTCAGCCTTGGTCTCATCAGACCATAACACATTTTCCTACATGCTTTTGGGAGACTTTATGCATTTTTTTGCAAATTTTAGCCAGGCGTGGATGTTTTTCTGTGTAAGAAAAGGCTTCCGTCTTGCATCCCTACTCCGTAGTCCAGACATATGGAGAATACAGGACATTGTTGTCACATGTAGTACACAACCAGTACTTGCCAGAAATTCCTGTAGCTCCTTCAGTGTTGCTGTAGGCCTCTTGACAGCCTCCCTGACTAGTTTTCATCTCATCTTTTCATCAATTTTGGAGGGACGTCCAGTTCTTTGCAATGTCACTGTTGTCCCATATTTTCTCCACTTTTTGATGACAGTCTTCACTGTGTTCTATGGTATAGCCAATGCTGTGGAAATTTTTAGCACCCTTCTCCTGATTTATACCTTTCATCAGTGAGATCCCTTTTATGCTTTATAAGCTCTCTGTGAACCATGGCTTTTGCTGTAGCAGGCAACTGAGTAAATGTCATGAAAATCCTACTAGGCAGCTGAACTTTATTTGGGGTTAATCAGAGTCTCTTTAATTGAAGGCAGATGTGTACCCAAGAAGACTGAATGCTGTCATTAAATTAAAAGGTGCTTCAATAAAGTATTAGTTTATGCAACCAGCTTATTGTTTTTGTTTGCGTCTTTCGGCTTTTCCCTGTTTGGGGTTACCACAGCGGAACTCTGGTCCGCTAATGATTGGTAGTTGATTTTTACATGCCGAGTTACCAGCCCTGACGCACAACCTTCAACGAAGGTACGCCCATTCACGCACGTCTCCACGCAGAAGACGCTCTAGCTAAGAATCGAACCAGACAGCATCTTACTGTACGTTTTTTATTTTATATATTTTCCCCCTAACAGATTTGTTTGTTTTTCAATTGAATTGTACAGGTTATAGGTCACTTTAAAGGTGGGAAAAGTTTTGAAATTATTTAGTGTGGTCTCATTTTTTTATATCACAAAAACCTGGCATTTTAACAGGGGTGTGTACACTTTTTATATCCACTGTATATATCTGCATCAGTGTCTCTCTCTCTCTCTCTTTATATCTCTCTCTCTATTTAGATAGGTAGGTAGATAGGTATGTGTGTGTGTGTGTGTTTGTTAAAAAATGAGGTTAACAACGGGATTGTGCTTGAGGGCAGTAGTTACTAGGTCTTGGTTGTATGGATACCTACATATTTGTCCTGCTTTTTTATTTTGATGTAAGGGCTCAGCCTTCCTGAAGAGCAGCCCCTAATTAGGGATTAGCAAATCAGAGAAGTCCCTTAGTTATCTTACACAAGGTTCAAATTTTGCCCAAAATTCTTTGAAGTATAGGCTTTTGCACCAGTCCCTGCTACATGCAGCTCCCTGCATTTTGGCATGTCAGCATGACCTGTATTGTGTAGTATACTGGGCGTTCCTTTATCTTCTGGTAAAGGTGAGGTTTACAGGAAACTATAGAATGCCTCCTTACATGATGAAGTACAAAAAACATCCAGCGTTACTGAGTGGAATGAATCTCCATGTGGCCTGTTTAATGTGTGACCCTTGTAGTTTTCAGTATTGTCTAGCTGAGACTCAACATCCAGCTCCACCTACTGAGGCTTCCACCTTCCTTTCTTCACCTTTGTGTGTAAACACAGTAATTCTGTTTAAGAGAGAGAAAATGGTTATATGTGTTATACCGTTTAGCTCTTTTCTTTTTGATGTTTTTAAAAATGTTTTCCTTTAGAACTGTTTTTCAAAAGGAAAGGCTGTAAATGAAATTAACTCTGTAGTTAATGAGAATAACAGAAATATAAAATGTGTAAGAGCTAAGGAGTACACTGGTGATATGGAGGCAGAGGAAGGAAATGGGGGACAACAGACATGGAATACATAGAAGGAGTGGTGGAAAGGGGATGAGTGGGCGGGCAGTTGAGAATAGTTAAAACCGCGGTTAAGTCATAGTACAAAGCCGAGTATAAGGAGAATGGTGGTTATTGATACGTAAGGATCAGAGAAGAAGAATAATTAATGAGAAAAGAATCAAGATTACATTACATCATAACTGCAGTATGTGAGACGTGCAGGTATTATAGTTATTTTTGGAACCAAGGAGAGCATAGGTGCTTTACACTTAACAACCAGGAAGATGTTCTTCATTAGTTCACTGTTGCAGCCTAAGCTATGTGGGATGTATCCTGACAAAGATCAGACATCCAGACTGTATTCAAATGCTTTTGGGTGCCTTCCATGTGCACCTGGCATCTGAGGGAGTATGAGAGCATGCTAGTATATAAGCAGACATAAGGGCACCAAAACTCAGAACTTTCGATCCATTGAAGACACCAGTCAGAATCTCACCTTGTTGCTTATACAGTGTTTTTTTTTTTTTTTTTGGTTTACTTGTTCAATATTTTGGGCAGGTAAGTACCCCTCTGGGGACTTTCCTTCCATTTTTATGGAAAAGTTGTCTTTGTGCTTATGTCTTGAAGAAAGGGAATGTGTGTGAACAGCAGATTCTGTATAAAGATTCCCAAGCGGCTTGTTTGTTTTGGTTAGAGAAGTCATAAGACATCTGCTTGTGTAGCATTTATCTTTTACTCCTAAAATTATTAGAAGTTGGCTCATCTCCCTTAATATTTACCTAGAGAACCATTTACTTAAAGCTGTTGCAAAACCACCAATAGGCCCTTGTGCCAGTACCTCAGATACCCCTCCAGCAACCAAGCAAAAAAGACAATTTTAAGAAACCCCTGTCTGAGTGGAAGCTCCCACATTCCCTCTTCTCCAGCTCTCGATAGAAGACTCCACTGTGGCCATTTCGGAGTCCTTGGGTCATCTGTTTCCTTCTTCCGACCTCTCTGATGCTGCTTAATGGGATGTCGCTAAGGATAGGGAGTCTAGTGTTTCCCCTATGCTTTCAACTGATAAGGGAGAGCCTCATTTGGTGATACTGGTTGGGACCAAATGGAATTCCTCGTGCTTATCTGGGAAGAAGTACCATGCATCTGAGCTGAAATCCAGGCATTTGAGTCTACCCAAAGTATCTAGTTAGATTCTTCTAAAAAGAAGAGAGAGAAGACTAAATTTGTTTCTCCCTCTACAACCCCTTCATCTAAAAATCTAGGGAAAAATTGATCCACTGCTGTCTTTTCCATCTAGATTCCACCTGTGGGGTTATTGGATCTGAATTAGATCCGAGGCTGACCATATTCCATATACTTTTGTCTTTAGAGCTCTGCCTCTACCCATAATCCCTTGCTCCCAGGGGTGTAGCTAGGATTTTCAAATTTGTACTCACAGCTCTCAAACTGCTACCCTCCTCCCCAGCCAAGCTACGGCCATTCTCGTAATTCACGGTTCACTCTTTTAGTGTCGATGAAGAGGCATTCGCTGTAATGCCTCTTCAGTAATATAATATAAATTCACTCAAACTCGGTTCCTTGAATTGAAAATTAACCTGAAATGTCAGTTCTTTGAAAAATGCAGCATGGTAGTTGGGGTAGAGAATTTATGCTTTTGTTTTCTGTAACTAAGGTACAGGTTTTGAGCTTGAGTAAATTACTAACCACCTGCTACCCCTAACTAGGATGTTTCATTCACACACACACCCCTACCTACCTCTTAGTGCAAGAAATATGGACAAAGCCTAAAATAAACAGGGACAGATATTAAATAATGCTCTCGTGAACTTAGAAAGTTGCTAGAATAACAGGATTTGTGCTAGTATGAGAAAGTTGCTAGAACAGGATTTGTGCTAGTATGAATTTTTCTAAAGGACATGAAGTCTGAAACTCAAATGTCTGTCATTATTTAGCAACTTCAGCCTTCAATGATTTTCTAGAAAATCACAAAATTTATGAGGAACAGACAAAAAATATGGGGCAAAAATCTGGACATTCTGCAAAATTTGGACAGTTGAGAGGTATGCTACCTACCTACCACACACACACACACACACACACACACACACACACACACACACACACACACACACACACACCTCTCAACCTTTTAGAGCGACAAACTCATAAATAAAACTAAGGCAAAGGCCCAAAAATAAGGACATTTTTTTTAAATATTGCTCTTATAAACTTAGAAAGATAATAGAATAGTAGTAGGTGTTGCATTAGTACGAATTTTCTGAAAGGTATGAAATCTGAAACTCAAATGTCTGCCATTATTTTCTAACTTCAGTCTTTAACGATTTGCCACTAATTTGCCAGAAAAATGCAATTTTATGAAAAACGGACCATTGCCAGACAATACAGCTGGGAACCTGTCAAAGAAGGGACACCATTTTAATATGAGCACAGTTAACTTAAAGCAGCTGAAAAAATTAGAGAATCTGCATGCATTTCTGAAATAAAAGTAATGTATAACTCTGATCATTACAGTTATTTATAAAAGTAAAGTAAACCCTCCACGTTTTCTTCCAAAATTGCTATTTTGCGGAGAGGTTATTAGGGGGAGAGCAACATTTTGAGCCAAAACTGGGGACAGTTGAGAGGTTTGGATATTCCTAATTCTATAAAGTGATTTATTTGCACATACCTCTCAACCTCTTAATGCAGGAAATCTGGACAAGGCCAAATATATTGGGGGAACATACAAACAGCACTAAAAATTGACCTTGTATAAACTTAAGACAGTTGCTAGAATATCAGGTCTTGCTTTAGCATGCATTTTTCTGAAGATTATGACGTCTGAAACATAACGTCGGTCATTATTTAGTGACTTCATTCCTAAATGATTTGCCAGAAAAAGTTTTATTTTGCATTTTACAGTACGAACACCAATAAATATCTGCTAAACAAAGCAATGCAGTCTCACAATGAAACTAGACTTAGCATTAAAACTTCTCTGCCTTTGAAACTCACATTCATTGAAACAGCATTGAAACCCACATTCAAAGAAAATACATTTTGCCAGTGGCAGATAAAGATTAACTTTGGGCTGTTTTCAAATCCTAGGCCCCTTGCACATGAAACATACATGTGCTCTTTGATACACCTTCCATCATAAAAGTCTACTCAAACTTCTACAGTCCACCAGTATCAGTAAATATGCACAATCTCTGAACTAGTAAAAGCCATCTACATAATTCCACGTTAGAGAAATCTGTAACTAATGAAGAGGCTGCTGCTAGCAAACAACTTTATATTTCATGGTTTCATCTACAAATAATGTGCCTGTTACCCTTGAGGAATAAATTGCCTATGTTGCATTTAAAACAATGATACGCTAGTAATATTGCAATAGGGAATGGATGGCAAACTGATAACAGGTTCATAGTTACTACTAGATATCTTCGCCAAAACAGACTACAGCATCCACCCCCCTTTACAACACAGTACACTATCAGCAATGCATTTACCTACTGTGGGAGAAGAACCCACAGCCTTCTGCATCAAAAGCAAGTACACTACCTGTTGTGCTATTAACCGTACAAGCAGTCTCTGCATAAGCAGCACTAAACTTAAGTTCCCCTGCAGCTCTCAGCTCCTTGTAAAATGTTGACACTCAGCTGTATCTCTGAACTTTGCAGCACAAGAACTCTGGAAAAAGCCAACATTTATTGGGGGGGGGGGACAAAAGCCCAAAAAACAGGGACACATTTTAAACATTGCTTGTATAATTTTGAAAAGTTGCTAGAATAAAATGCTGTGTTATCACCATGCATGACTTGAACCCAGAACCATATGCACTATAGTCAGTGCAACATACCACTATGCTAAAACAGCAGTTTGAAAAATAGGAAGACAAACTTAATGGCTATCATTTAGATAGCTCTCAACCTCTTAGCACAAAAAACCTGGACAAACAAAGCCAATAATGAGGGAATACAAATTCAGTTCTCACTTCACACCTTAGCACAAAAAACCTGGACAAACATCAAAAACAATAATGGGAGAAATACAACTTCAGTTCTCACCATAGCTCACAACCATTAGAAAAGCAAATCTGAACAAAGTTCAGAAATGGTGGTGGTTAGGGACTTTAGGCTGCTCTTACTCTGAAGCAAAGGTACAGGGTTTGAGCCTGAACACCTATAGCCAGCAGGTGTATTATGTGGGGGCATTTTCTCACACACACACACTCCATTTGCGAGAGAGATTGTAAACACACACTCCATTTGTCCAATAATCTATTTGTACACACTTACTTCAATTGCGATAATCCATTTGCGAGAGAGATTGTAAACACACACTCCATTTGTACACACTTACTTCAATTGCGATAATCCATTTGCGAGAGAGATTCCCGCTCTGGACATGATGTGAGCTCACTTCCTTTAAGGTATCCTGCTCACTTCCTTTAAGGTATCCTCCTCACTTACTTCAGTTGCTTGCGAGAGAGATTGTAAACACACACCAGTTGCTTCCGATAATCCATTTGCGAGACTGGACATGATGTGAGCTCACTTCCTTTAAGGTATCCCCCTTAAAGGAGCCAACACCCTTTAAATACATACGTTTTTTTTTTTTTCAAAAAAGCTACCCCCTTCTAAAAAAGTTGTACTGAAATCAGTACAGTGCGTATGCCTCCCGACATCCCTGCTTGCTCCTCAGGACTACCCCAGATCTTGTTTGCCACATTCCTGGATAGTAGCATTGCAGAGTGTTCTGGATTTCTTGTATTCTTTTGTGATTGTTAATATAGTTTTTTATCCACTACCCTCTGTGTCAGTGTATGTAGTGTAGTTTTTTCATAAGTGTAGTTTTTCTTAGTGTGTTATGTAGTTTTAGATAGCTGGTTAGGGTTGTTGGGTTTGTAGGTAGTGTCCTGTGGGGTTTTCCCACCTTTTGTTATTATCAGCGTTTTTAGTGTGTGGTATATTATTGCTGTTTCTTGGTGCTCTAGTAGCTTAAGGGTAGGAAGGTAGTTAATTTGTTAAAGTGTACTGTTGTGCTTTTTTGATATGGATAAGGGGTTTAAGAAGTGTTCAAACTGTGGGCATAATATTCCCTCCCAGGATCTGCATGATTTGTGCATTTATTATTTAAGGCCTGCCTACTTGGTTTTCCCCTTGTACCATCTGCAAGTCATTCGTCTCGCACGCTGTTAATGAAAGGAGAGCCGAGCTGGTTCTCATGGAGCTTTTGCCAGCTAAAAAGTCATCTTCTTCCTTTTCCAGTAAGGGGGATAAATCACATCAAGGCTGCCAAGGGGGACCAAAACCACTCAGCTCCCCTCTTTGGCTCCATCTGCTCCATAAAACTGAAGGTCCCAAGGCCATCAGCTTCCCCAATGGCTTTGGCTCCATCATTGGCTTCGACCCCTCTGAGTAGGTCTCCTTCAGCGACAGTTGCAGGGAATGTTCCTTCTTCTGCCTTCAGTTTCCCGAGATCCTTCTTTTCGAAGGGTGCTACAATGAGCATAACCTTTTCACCCTTTTCTTCTTCCACCCTGTGCTTGTCCTCATTGGAGTCTTCCCCTTCTCCATCCCAAATCTGAACAACCCCTGTTTGGGTCCACTAGTCAATGCCGCCATCCAGTAAGTGGGTCTCAAAGCCTCCTTTAATGGCTCCATCTGCTCAGTTGTCCCGGTTGGTTGGGAGTTTAGAACCTACCAATTGATGCAATCCTTTTTACAGCTGCAAATGCAATTAGGACTCATCCCCTCTGCTTTGGGTTCTTGACCCAAAGCTTCAGCTCCATTACCCTGGATTCCTCCCTTAGGCCTATCTGAGCCAGTTGCCTTCCCTCCCTTTGGGTTGGATCTGACAGTGGCTGATTTTAGCATGAACCCATACGTTGGTTTGCTTGACTCTGGCCAGATTGGTACCCAGTGGTCCCATAGCCCTGAGATTAAAGCAGGGATGTCCAGGTTAGGTTTGATAATTCCCATTTCAGAGGCATCCCTCTTTTTTGGGACTTCTGCTCTAGATAGTTTAGCAGTGGTGTTAGTGTTGCGGGACTGGAGAGTCCACTGGCTATGGTTCGTCCTTGGGATCTTCAGATCGTAGGTTTGCCTGCTCTGGTAGGTCCCCATCGGCCACCTTTGACATTATGGAAAGGATGTTCTTCTTTCAGAAGGAGTGGTCAGGGTCAGGTGGTGCCCCCCTTTGATATTTGCTACTGTGGACAGGATTCAGCCTGTTCCAGGACAGGTCACCCATGGTGATCCTCCAGTCTGCTCTTCTTTTGGGGCCACAGGCCTCTGCTGCTTCCTCCCTTCCAGATTCCTCAGGGTGGGAGGTTTTGGGGAAGAGGTGTTACAAGAGGAAGCACCTGAATTTCCCAGAGGAGTCCCTCACAGAGGACACCAACCTCAAGGAAGGATAGGGGTCCCAAAAATTACCCTGCTAGGATGCCTCTTTTGGTGACCTTTAGGAACTGCTTTGCCAGTGAGGGGATGGACTGCCAAAGTCCCATCTCCTGAGGAGACATTTGTTTCTGTAGGCATTTGGGATGGGCCCATCCATAGGATCATAGGAGATTACTAGGCTATCAACCAGGAGATCATTTCAAGCCTAGCCATCTCCTCCCAATGTAATACTATAGAAATGCTAGTTAATACCCAAGATTGAATTTAGTAATGGCTGCCCATGGCAAGAAGAGTTGTGGGTGCTATCCCCTGTAAGAATTTACGATGTCCCATTCACTCTTCCAAATTCCTCTTGAACAGTGTCATAGAGGTGCTTTGTTTCACATGAATAGGTAGCCTATTCCAAAGACACGGCAGTCGCTGGGTGATAAATCTGTCCCTTGAGCATGTCCTATTTGAGTTGCAGGCGATATTTAGGTTACTGGAACAGGTAGCCCTAGTCCCATTTGTTTATGGATATGCAGAAAGTTCATTAGGTGTGGGTTTGACATTGTGCTGTAAGCCAGGCATAAGTCTCCCCTAAGAAGTCTATATGATACAGAGCATAGTGACAGAGACTTTAGTTGATCTGTGTAAGGCACATGCTGGAGTCCCTTGATCTTCTTTGTTAGAAATCTCTTTTTCCAATTGCTGCATGTGCTTTGTACGGTACATGCCGAATGAGGAGTTATACTCAATTATGGGCTGGATTAATGCCAAGTATAGAGGGGTTATAATCTTTCTTGCTCTTGAGATGATTTTACTAATCAAGTGTACTACTTAGAAAGCTTTCCTTACTACAGCAGACACATGGTGGTTGAAGTTAAGGTTGCAGTAAGCTTGTGATCCCAGGTCCCTTACCACTTTGTTGGTACTTAGGGTATTGTTATTGATTTGATAGTGTGAAGGGACATTGTTTGTGCCAAAGGGAATGACGATGCATTTCTTTGCATTCAGTATGAGACTGTGACTAAGACACCAGTTGTTGGTCTGCGTAAGCACCTCCTGGAGTATACTGACATCATTTGGGGATTCAATAATTGCTCTTAGTTTGCAGTCATCTGCAAACTTGATCAGCCACAACCTCTTAGTTTTGATCTGAACTTCCATGAAGTGTATACCAAACAGTAGGGGGCCCAGCATTGACCCCAGTGGCACCCCACTGGTAACAGGTCTGCTGGTTGATGTGGAGTCTCCCACTTTGATAGTGTGTTTCCGGTTTGTGAGTCAATTGGCAACCCATCTTACAACAAAGGGGTTAACATTCAGTTTGCTAAGTTTATCGGTAATGTCGGACTGTGGGATTGTGTTGAAAGCCTTTGCCAAGTCAAGATGTACTTTGTGCACAGATTTGCTCTTGTCAATGGCCTTGGTCACATTTTCGAAAAAATTCCCCAGATTTAACAGGCAGGATCTGCCCTTTACGAAGCCGAATTGGGTAAGAGCCAGGGTTTGGAGTTCATCTATATATTTACCTATGAGGTCCGTAATGATGCATTCCGTGGCCTTACAGATGAAGCCGGTCAGGCTTATGGTTCTTTAATTCCCCAGATCTGTTGCTAGGCCACTTTTGTGGAGGGGAATAACTGCTGCTGTTCTCCGTTCCACAGAAACAAAGCCTGTGGTTAGACTGTGATGGAAAAGTTAAATAAACAGAGATCTCTCAGGGTAAGGTACCTGCTATGCCCCCAAACAAAAAAATGTCAATATCAAGGTGCAGGTACTCCACGACTATCGAAGCCAACCATCAACCAAAAAAGCAAAAATCAATAAAAAAATTTTATACTTGAACAGCAAAAGAACTTTATTCCATGGGTTGTTAGCGCTTTCACGTCTACTCTGGACGCTTCTTCAGACTTTAATAAAACACTTCATCACTTCTGTATTTAAACACTTCTCAATTAAACAGTTAACCAATGAAAGCCTTTGTGTGCTATATAAATTCGATCATTATGCAGACTGTAGGACAAGGAACATAGTTTATTTAGCCATCTGCACCAAATGCCAGGCTTTCTATGTCGGTATGACGAATAGAACGTTGAGGGAAAGGGTTAGAGAGCATTTATATGCGATCAACAGGGAGAATGACAGGAACGCACTGGCTAGACATGTTCTATCACAAGGCACCACACACACCTTTGAGTTCTTAGTTATTGAATTGATACACACCACATTGAGATTAGGCAATGTAAGTAACTTCACTGAAAGGGAAGAATGTAAATGGATCATCAGAATGAAAGCAGATGAAGGACATGGCCTCAATGAGAGGGTTACTCTGAAACCCTTTCTAGTCAGTCGTCATCTTAAGCATTAGCAGTTATTTATTGCTATACCTTTGACTTTTTCATGTTTCTTGGTGTTAGTAGGAATATGTATTTTTAGAAGTTTTTCAGTAGTTTCATACACTTGAAATGTTTTTATTACATGCTGTTTTTTATATGCTCTTGTATTTTTAAATATTTATATGCTATTTGCCATCTGAAATGTTAATAACAGTTATAATCTATTACTACATCCATTTTAATGTCAATGTTGAATTTTGAAGTTTTAATTTTCACAATATAAGTTTCTGACTTTTTATCTATTTAGAAGTTTCTGACTTTTTATAGTTATGTATTCGTACAAAGGCTTTCATTGGTTAACTGTTTAATTGATAAGTGTTTAAATACAGAAGTGATGAAGTGTTTTATTAAAGTCTGAAGAAGCGTCCAGAGTAGACGTGAAAGCGCTAACAACCCATGGAATAAAGTTCTTTTGCTGTTCAAGTATAAAAATTTTTTATTGATTTTTGCTTTTTTGGTTGATGGTTGGCTTCGATAGTCGTGGAGTACCTGCACCTTGATATTGACATTTTTTTGTGATGGAAAAGTTACTTAATGGTGATGCTAGTTCATTTTAGTCTGTTTAGAAGACAGCCTGGGATGCCGTCTGGTCCCACAGAGGCTGTGTTTTTTGCCTTGGACAAGGTTTTGATGAGCTGTTCTTCAGATATGTAGGGGGGGAGGAGTTTTGGGGAAGGTTTGTGATAGGTTTGGAGGGGATAAGGGAGTGAAATTTTCACCAAACTTATCCACTAGCAGGTTTGCTATCTCTTTGTGTTCAGTGTGTGTGATACCGTTGGTCACTAGTTCTGCACATGTTTGGGTCTTACCTTTAAGGCTGCATACGTAGCTGTAAAAGGCCTTATGGTTGTCCTTGGCTGTGCTTGCTATGTTTTTCTCAAAGAAGCCCTTAGAGGATTTGGCAAGTTGCCTTATTTTCCTGTTGAGGCTGAGGATGGTGCTTTTCCATTGCTGGGGTCTCACCTTTGTTTTCCTGGACAGCAGCTTTTGCATGTGTTATAAAGTTTGTTGATACTGGATGTTCACCATGACGGCTTGTTTTTACGTAGGGCTCTGGCTTTGATTCTTCCTGATACTGCCCAGTCTATACACTTATGCAAGTGACTGTCCAAGGCTTTACTGTAAGCTTTGGTGTAGTTACCTCTTCCAGTTGAGGGTGGGGCTTGGAATGCAGTTATACCTCCAACTAGGAGGGTATAGTTTGCCTTGGTAAAGTTTTTTAGTCTGATTTCACCCATTGTGAGTTCTGGTGTTAGTGTCATCCCGAAGGTGAGTGATTTGTGGTCAGATTTAACTAATAAGGGTCCAACAGTTGTGGTAGTGCATCTGTTTGACATGTTAGCGAAGACCAGGTCTAGTATGATTGTTCCTCTGGTCGGGGTATGAACAGTTTGTTCCAGGGCATTTGAGTAAACAAAGACAAGGAACTTTTTAGCTAGCAAGTTAGGACTAGATTAGGTTTCCCAGTTGGTGGTGGGATAATTGAAATCCCCCATAACTAGAGTGTTCGGTCATATTTGGATTGTCTTCAGTTTGGTCAAGTAGGTTTCATGTGTGTCATGACGTATGGAGGGGGATCTGTAACTCACTATGACGTGAATGGGGGTCTTTCCCACTGTAACATGTACTTGGAGAAACTCCATGGAGTTGTCCAGTATAACTAGACGGGAGGTGAGTTTATCTCTAATGTTGATAGAAACACCACCTCCTTTGGTTCTCTCACATGTTCATTTTTACGGTCTGAAGTTGTGGAAGGCATTGTAGTCTTGCAAGGCTGGGGTACTCTCTGAGGCCTTGAACCAGGTTTCTATGACTGCACAAACATCTACGTCTTCCAGAGATAGAAGTGTTCCCAGGGTGTGCAGTTTTTGGTTTAAGTTCCCAGCATTTAGTAGCATGACCCTTATTTTGTTATGATTGGCAAATTTCACATTGGTAAGTTTCTTTTTGAGACATTGCTTAAAAAAGGTACTGTGGGGAGGAAAGAGCCTTTGCCAGTTGCCAAAAGCTTAGAGGTGCCAGGTGTAAACTTTTTCTGGAAAAGCAGTAAGGTTTGTTGACTATGGCTTTCCAGGCTGACAGGAACTGGATCCCCTTTGAATGACACCACAAACTAAACCAATTATTGAAATCAATCATTTGTTGATTATACTATGGCGTCATTCTAGGTGAGAGTAGTATGCTGCTCAAGGCTAGGGACGTACCTGCCTGGGACTCAATCATGTCTCTCTTCACATAGTCCAGTGACTTACATTACAGGTCATTCTCTCCAACATGAACTATGACAGAGTCATAATGGTGCTTGTTGCTGAGAGACCCGAGTGCATGCGTGATCTGACGAATCTTGGCACTGGACAGGCAGCTGACTGTGACTTTCCCCTTGTCCAACTTGGTGAGAGGGACATCTGTGTGTCTCACTATTGTGTCTCCAATGACTAGAAAATTTGTTTTTGAGTGTTATGCCTTATGGACTTGGTAGGTGAGATACTGGTGTTGCTATGTGTCATGGGTTCTGTGAGAACTGCATTAAATTGTAGCAGTCTTGTATTTTGGAGGTCTCTGGTGTTTCGATAAGTTTTTGAGCGAACCTCTGTGTATGTTGATTTTTCTGTTATATGTGTACAATGTGTATGATTAGTGGTGCTACGTGCATGTGTAGTGGTGGCTGGGTTGACATCCTCTTCCGTGTTACTATTTTGAGTGCGAGAGAGCATGGATTCAAGATTCTTGGTGAAGATACATCTCTTGCAGTCTGCACTAGAGTCAGTTATTAGTAGAGGGTTTTCGGAGTACATGAGGCAGTTGCTACACTGCCTCAAGAGACCCAAGTCAGCAAGGTTGGCAGGAGAAACAAGGGTGGTCCAACTGCCCATAATGCTAGGTTGAAGACTGTTATCACTAAAGGGAGGGGGATTCAGGATCCATCAGGATGGAGCTCAGTGGATGGATATTTTTTTTTTTTTTTTTTTTTTTTTTTTTTTTGGTAGTTTAATAGGTTTCAGCTCACTAGCAGTATTTCTTTGACCAGGAAAGTACTAAGGATGAGGGCTACACTAATGTGCTACAGCTGTATCTAACTATTGAACTATTGAATTTATCTCTGTGGCTATGGTGTACAATTGCACTGCAGTGAGCAATGCTGTGCAACTGTCAGACAAGCAGAAACCTGGTCAAATTCAGGGCTTAAATAGCAGAAGGTAAAAACTTGAAAAAAAACTTTAAAAACATTCAAAAGGACCTATGAGGATGCTTATTCCAAGCTGTAGACCAGCCACCCTTCACCAGACAGGTTCCAATCAGCACACTCCTCTCACTAGAGTGCAGAAAGACCCCTTCCAATCCAAGCTGACTTGGAAAACGTGCTCAAAACAAACAGCAACTACAAACAGATCCAGATGCAGCAAAGATGTATCTGGACTATGCTACAGTTACTAGCTACCCTAGTTTCGTTGGGAACCGCTAGAGAATGTTTAACACAGCAGAAAAATAGCAGTGCGATACTAAAAAAAAAAACGTTTAAAACGGCAAAAATCAATAAGGGGGGTGTAAAGAATGTTTTAAACAGCTGACAAGTCAGTTATTTTAACACTGCTTGGCAGGAAAACCAGAACAAGCAGAACAGATTGCTTTGCAGCAGTGAAAAGTGCCAGCAGTTACTTAAACAGTGAAAATAGAAAAAAGAGCTTTGTAAACAGTGAAAGCAGCATCCTGGGTGGTTCCACCTCCGGACGCTCTTGCTGACCTGGTGTCCCAGAGGGCATGGAAGGAGCCTGATATGGAGGAACCAATCCCCAAGAAGCCAGATAAGATTTTCATTCCCATTAAGGACTGGTAATACTGGCATAAGGGTCCAGCCATGGATGCTGTTGTGGTGGCAGCAGTCGCTAAGGAGATCTCAGAAGAGATCTCAGTTCATTCCCCCAAATAGGAAGTCTTGGGGTTGGACTGACTGGAGAAGTGTTTACACCTCAGTCAGTTTTGCAATGAGGTCTCTGAACCAGACTTCAGAGGGACATCTTCTCAGAAGTGTCCAGGACAGTCCATTGCCAATGTGTCCATGTGTTGCTCTCCGGTGCAGCTAATGGCATGTCCCAAGCCACTGGAGCTGGCATTGCCATGTGTTGCCACACTTGGGTGAGATGTGCAACTTTGACAACTGCTTTAAGGTGGCCATTATTAATGCCCCCTTTGTTTTCTCTCCTTTTGGGCCAAGGTTAAGGACACATTGCCTAGAAGTGAGCAGGAGTAGAAGATGCTGTCTGGCATGGAGTGTGTTTTGCTACCCCTCAACAAACCTTCTGTAGGAACCAGAAGGGGGGAAATGTCTCTTATTTAAGAAAATGCAACAGTTACTCCATGAAGCTTCTTCTGAAGGTTCGAGGTTGACCACAATGGGTACCATCCATGAGACAGGGATGGTCTGTAAAATCAGGGGGTTTCTTGGAAGTTTCTCCAGGAAGCCTTTTTTGTGGCCCAGAAGGGTTGTCTGACTGTCCGTCTCTGGAGGCCGTCGGAGGTTGTTTGGCTCTACACTCTGCATTTGGGAAGCCATCATCTCAGATGCTTGGGTTTTGAAAGTCATATCCAGAGGCTATACAGTTCCATTTTTAGATGTTCCAAATTTAAAATCAAAACATCTTCGTCATGCCATCCTTTCAGAGAAGGGCTGTAGCTTTCAAATCCAAAAGTGGTGAGAAAATCTATTCCTTCAAGATGACCCACTAGACCAAACTAGATCCAGGATGTATTCAAGATTCTTTTTGGTTCCAAAGAAGAATAAGGACCTCGGACCAGTTTGGGATTTGAGCAGGTTGAACTGCTTCATCAAGCAGACTAAATTTCCGATGGTTACTGTGTAGTCCATTCACCCGTCTTGAGGCAGGATGACTGGATGTGCTTGATCAACTCGAAGGGTGCCCACCATTATGTAAAAATTGAGAGAGACCTCTGAAGTGGTGGCTCTTGCACCCTCTTTTCTCCAGCCCTCATCAGATGACATCACTATGGCCATTTCAGAGTCCTTGTAATATCTGTTTCCTTCTTCTGACCTCTGTATTGCTGCTTAATGGGATGCCGCTAAGGGTCGGGAGTCTAGTGTTTCCTCTAGGGCCAGACATTTGCTTTCAACTGAGAAAGGAGAGTATCATTTGTTTTTTTCTGGTGGTGCTAAATGGAAATTCTCATGTGCTTAAAGCATCTGGGAAAAAATACCAGGCATTCAAGTTGAAGCCCAGACATTTGAGTGTACTCAAAGTTTCTCTTTACATTCTTCAAAAAAGAAGACTCACAAAACTAAACATGTTTCTCCTCTTACAACCCCTTCCCCTTAAAAGTCTAAAGAAAATTGTTTTCATTTGCTAAATGTCTTTTTAACACCTTTCAATCATTACAGTCTACTTCATCAGCTTCTTCCCAGTCAGAAAGGATGAGAACACCCTATCCTTCAGAGAGTGATTCTCAGTCTAAGTTGGAGGAGATTAGGCAAGATTATACCTGTCAGCTTTCATCTCCTGACTCCTTTGAGTCAGAATCTGAAAAAAAAAAAAAAGATTTCTTCAGATTGTCCTGTGCAAAAAATGTATTTTTCTAATACCAGAGGCAGGAAGAAATACCTTTTCCACCAAGAGGAAGAAGGTATCTCTGGTACACAGAGAAGGTATTACAAACTTTTTCAGGTAGATACCCCTAAATGGCTATCCCTCCTGTTACTGGGGCATGGGAGGATGACTTTAATGCTGTGCGTGTCACCTGATAGTGCACTTAAAAAGCCAAATAGGTTCATAGGAGGTTACTAGGCTAATGGCCCTAGAGCCCTTACAAGCCTAGCCTTGGTATACCCGAGTTACCCTAATTGACCTTAATTAGATGGGCACCAACTACCACTGTCCATGAGGGACATAGGCACTATCTGGGGTGAATATGTGGTCTCCCATCCAATTGTCTAGGTTGCTGTTGAACAGAGTCAGTGAGGAGCTATGCTTCACGTGAATTGGGAGCTTATTCTAGAGGAGCAGCAATCTCTGGGAGATATATCTGTCTCTCCGGCGTGTTCTGTTATTGTCACTGGCTAGGTTAAGATCCCTGAAGGGAGTGACTCATGCCCCATTTGATTTTGAGGATGCCCAGCAATTCCATTAGGGCAGTGACAGAGACTGCCCTGTAGGCCAGACACAAGTCGCTTTTCAGCAACCTATAAGATACAGAGTACACTGATGGGGCTTTCAGTCTATCCACATAGGTTATGGTTAGGAGATCCTGAATTTTCTTGGTGACAAACCTCTTTGGTCTCTCCAGCTGTTGCAGGTGTCTAGTGAGGTACATAATAAAGGGAGCATTGTACTCTGTTAACGGTCTTATGAGGGTCAAGTGCAATGGAGTTATAATGTCCGTAGACCTGGATGTGATGCCATTATTTATGAGATGTGCAATGTAGAAGGCTTTTGTTACTACTGTAGAAACATGGTGATTGAAATTTAGATTTCTATCAACCTGCGTTCCCAAATCTCACACCACTAGGTTTGTGCTTACGGGGGTGAAGTCAGTATTGTAATTAGCAGGGAATTCCACTTTGCTCGAGGGGATAATAATGCACTTTTATGCATTTAGTTTTAGTCCCTAGTTTTGACAGATGTCATTTGTCTATGTTAGCCCCTTCTGCAATATGTTAACATTGTTGGGGGACTCAATGATTACGACCAATTTGCAATCATCAGCAAACTTGGTAAGCCACAGGTTGTCTACTTTAGCTTGGACTTCAGAGAAATAGATTCCAAACAGCAAAGGACCCAGAACAGATCCTTGTGGTATGTCACAGGTGACTGATCTACTGGTTGAGGTGGAGTCCCCAACTTTGACGGTAGGTGTTATGTCGGTAAGCCAATTGGTTACCCATCTAGTGATGTAAGGGTTAATCCCCAACTGGGAGAGTTTTTTAGGATACCTGAGTTGGGGATTGTGCCAAAAGCCTTGGCTAAGTCAAGATAGGTGGTTGCACTGTCTCACTTTCATCCAGGGCTTTGGTGACACTCTTGAAGAAATCTACCAGGTTTAACAAGCATGAGTTGCCCTTAATGAAGCCAAACTGGATTGGATCAAGAGTTTGAAGGTTGTGTATGCTCTTGTTGATAAGGTCCATGATGATTCTTTCCATGGCAGATGAGGCTGATTAGACTTATAGGTCTATAGTTCCCAGGGTCAATTGATGGGCCCCCTTTGTGCAAAGGGATTACTGCTGCTGTTGTCCACTCTGTTGGGACAAAGCCAGTTCTCAGGCTATGGTTAATGAGAATGCTAAGTGTTTCCACTAGGTCTTGTTTTAGATTGTTAGTGAGCAACCTGGGATGTTATCTGGTCCCACTGAGGCAGTGTTTTCGGCCTTGGAGAGAACAGATATGACCTGCTCTCTAGAGATACTAGGCAGAGGACTAGTGTCAGTTATGCTTTGGGGTATGGCTGGTGTGGACAGGGTGGTGAAGTTTGCACCAAGTCTATCAGCTAGCAGGTTGGCAGTTTCCTCAGGTACAATGTGACTGGTAACATCCACTACTAGTTCAGCACGTAGCACATTTGGCACATAGCTGGGCATTCCCTTTTAGGTTTTGTCATAGTTGAAGAATGCCTTATGATTATCCTTAGCTAGGGAGATGTCATGTCCTCTAGGATATTCTGACTAGACTTTCCAAGGTTCTACAAACATACAAAGTTTCTTTACTGTAACTCTGTGGCATATCTGTTATTTCCTTAGCAAAAGACTCCAGCTCTAAGTACATTACTGCTAGTAATTCTGCACACTCAGACAAGGATGGCATGCTTTTGACAGTTATGAGAAGGAAAAGCCATGGAAAGAATTATCATGGACATGATCAGTAATGATGTAGTAAACCTTCAGACACTGGAACCAATCCAGTTTGGTTTCGTCAAGGGCAGGTCATGCCTACTCAACCTAGTCTAATTCTTTGAGAAGGTAACAAAAGCAATGGATGAGGGCAAACTGGTTTACACTGCCTACCTTTATTTGGCCAAGTTATTTGACACAATACCCCAATCGGGAATTCTTGACAAACTCAAGAGTTTAGGTACAAACCCTTATGTCACGTAGTGGATAGCCAACTGGCTCACAGACAGAACCCAGGAATTTAGAATTTTGGAGGCCACCTCTACAAAGAGGCCAGTCACAAGTGGAGTCCCTCAGGGATTGGTCTTGGGACTGCTTCTTTTTGGCATTTACTTGTCTGAAGTCAGGGCCAATGTCAGTGGCCTCTGGCTGACTAAATTTGCAGATGATTGCAAATTAGGAACTGTCATTGAATTTCACAGTGAGGCGAATGTTCTCCAGAAAGGGCTGACACAGACAGACAAACAGCTGGTGTCAGAGCCATGGGACTAAAACTAAATGCAAAGAAATGCATAATAGTATCCTTCAGGAAATCATCCACCCCTGGTAACTATCATATTGACAACGCACCCCTAAGAGTTGACCCAGTAGTCATGGACTTGGGGACACACACAGACAGTAATCTAGCCTTTGACCACCACATGTCTACAGTAGTGAGGAAATCATTCTTTGTTGCACAACTTGTAAACAGAGGTATGGCATCTAGGACCAAGGAAGTCATTGTTTCACTGTATCTAGCATTCGTCAGACCTATCCTGAGTACAGTATCCCATTTTGTATGCACATAACCAGGCATATCCAACAATTGAAACATACAGAGGTTTCTCACTAAAAGAATACAGGGAGTACGTATTATGTCCTCTGCAGACTGCCTCAAGGCCGTATCCCTGTAGTCTGTCTCCTACAGGCTGTTGAGGGTAGATCTATGCTTGGCATACAAGGCAGTGTCAGACCCCACTCTGATGTACCTCATGCATGTCTGCAATACAAGCAGCACCAGAATTACCCTTTCTAAAGGCTGAAGATGTGCAATGGGTATTAGAGTCTATGTAATTAGCTACTAGAAAATCCTGTTTATTGAAATGATAGATAATTTCTAGTTGGTACCAGAAGAAGAACCAGGACCCTTTCAAGGCTGAAGCCCCTCTGGTTTTCCATTATCTGTGTCAATTGCTCAAATCTGGCATTTCCTACTTATCTGTTAAGATTAATTTTTCAGCCATTTTGCTTGTCTGCACTTATATCCCCCTTTCCTACTTATCTCAGGTAGACCAAGAAGGTGGTGCTACATATTTGTCCACCTAGAAAACAGGTGGATCCTCCTTGGGATTTTTAACTTTGAATTAGAAAACAGTCTTACACTTTTACCCTTTGAACCAGCTCATTCAGCTAAGTTAAAGTTCTTAGCATGGAAGTTAGTTTTACTTAATGCTCTGGCTTCGGCTAGCAGAGTTGCAAGCTCTGATGATAATACAATTTTATTTTACCTATCACAGAGGCAGGATAATCTTGAAAACTAACCCTTCCTTCATGCCAAGGGTAGTTTTAGAATTCACTTAAAGTCAATCTGTTCATCTCCCCGAGTAGTTTCCTGAACCAAAAGTAGGGGGAGAGAGTCTCCTACATACTGTGGATGTCCATAGTCAACTCTGGTAGTACGATGTCAGGACAAAATACTTTGGCACATCTGATCAGCTCTTCACTTTCTTTGAAGGTAAGAAGAAAGGCCGACCTGTGTCAAAACAGGCAGTTTCCAAACTGTTACAGGCAGTGCCTGGGTTATGGACATCCGACATGCAGACAACCCATAGATATGAATGGACTGTCGCAATGTCGGAAATAACGTAAAAAAAAATAAAGTTATTAAAGCTGCCCAAATCTGAGTGTGTGTGTGTGTGTGTGTGTGTGTGTGTGTGTGTGTGTGTGTGTGTGTGTGTGTGTGTGTGTGTGTGTGTGTGTGTGTGCATGTGTGTGTGTGTGTGTGTGTGTGTGTGTGTGTGTGTGTGTGTGTGTGTGTGAGAGAGAGAGATTGGGAGAGTGAGAGTGATGTGTGAGTGAATGCAGGTATGAATGAGGACGTGACTGTGTGTGTGAGAGGGAAAGTGAGAGAGATGTGTGAGTGAATGCAGGTATGAATGACAAAGTAAAAAACACAAGTAACCAGCACTAAATTTTATTTTCATATTTTGCATTGTATTTGTATGTTTTTCACATTATCCTATATTAATTCAAGTTGGTTTGAATATTTATATCAATGTATTTATTGAAATTCAAATGGTCATTTTAAATGTTAAAATGTTATTTTGCTTAATTGCTTGATATGTTCATTAATTGAATAATTGCAGCTGTGTTTTGATGTGTATATATATTGGTTTAATGCTAGAATGAATTGTGATCCATGAAGGCGAATTGCCGAGGTACCAGATCGCTGTGAATAAAAGAAAGTGCTGGTTTAGTGCTGGTTACTTGTGTTTTTTACTATTGCTCTTACTAGTGTTTTTTGGAATTGGTGTTTTTTGCCAGCACTTTATTACCAGCACAAATATGTCGTTGACAGCTGGGGCTCCTGGACAGCTTAATACACCAGGGGCTTTTCTTTTTTCTGATATAGTAAGTGAATGGGAAAAGAAGTTCACTACAATGGATCCCTGGAATGTGGGTGATAGTCGAGACTCAGACTGGCGTTTTACACAGCTGGAGAGACTTATAGCTAAGGAAATAGCTTTGTTTCTGGATACACGGCTCCTGGAGAAATACGTGAGTTTAAATTTGACTCCAAGGGGGCTACGTATAGATAGGCTTCCTGCTACACAGTTTTCGGATGAGGAGGGTGACCTCTTCGAGGAGTGGAAGCAAGCATCATTAGAATGTACTTCTAACTGGCTCCGCATTTTAATAAAGCGTTTTACACAGCTGGAGAGACTTATGGCTAAGGAAATAGCTTTGTTTCTGGATACGCGGCTCCTGGAGAAATATGTGAGTTTAAACTTGACTTCAAGGGGGCTACGTATAGATAGGCTACCTGCTACACAATTTTCGGATGAGGAGGGTGACCTCTTCGAGGAGTGGAAGCAAGCATCATTAGAATGTACTTCTAACTGGCTCCGCATTTTAATAAAGTGGAACATGAGAGCGCATGAAAAATTAAAAGCAGAAATTTTGCACCTACAGAATGAGGTGGTGGAGGAGTCCTGTTATAGGGTGCAGATTTCTAAAATTAATGAGAAAATTTCAAAAGTGGAAGGTGAAATTATTCAACGAAAAAGAAATAAGTTGCTACGTGATTTAAAGGATTATGAGACTGGCACTTTGTTCTCATGGCAACGCGAGCTGGTACTTAGCAGGTCAAGGGTTAGAAGCGGAAACCAGAAGCGGCGAAGTATGTTGGTGTCTTCGGCTGAACAGAACACTTCAAAAAATGTTAGTTTTGCCACCTCTTCGTCTTCTATGACGTCTGATACTGAGGGTAGGAACAACACCTCAGTTTCTCCTACTACTGAACACTCCTTTCAGACCAATAAATCGGGTCGAGGGAGAAATGGAAGGAAGGGAAGGAATCGTTTCAAGTAATGAACTGGTATGTGGCCTTAATATAGAGACTTTATCGTTTGTGATTTTATCCAGTTTGAATCTTACAAATGACATGAAAATTGTATTGTTAAAAGCTAGTAAATTTATACCAACTTTTTTTCCTTCCTTTGCTGATTTGTATTTCGAACTAAAAGCTTTTAGCAGGAAGCTGCTTTTGAAAGTTTATTTTCAAAGGGAAGGTGAACATTCTTTTGGTAATATTTGTTTAAATGAATCAAACATAGATATTGATCTAGATGAAGATTTATTAAACATGTCTTTATATGATTATGATGGAGCTGATTTCTCTGATATAGATGGTATGGATGAGACAGTGGAAAATATTAATTGTTATCAGAAAGGATATGGAAAGTTGTTTGTGCCACATTTTATTAGTGAAAATAAGTTTACACCTATTATTAATGTGCTTGCTATTGCAGTATTTTTTAAGGTTCTGTTCAAAGAAATTTTGGTAACATTTGATGAATTTTCTAAAAAGAAAAAAATGTTATAACTTAAGTAAAAATGAATGGTTGGCTTTGAAAAACCTTAAACTACAAAGGTTTAATTTTATATTTAAATGTCCTGATAAAGGTGGTAATTGGGTTATTTTGGATAAACAGAAATATTGTGATATGGTGGATAATTTGTTAAAAAATGTTGAGGAATATAAAGGATTAATTAGGGACCCTACTGTGGAATTTAATGATGAACTTTTAGCTTTATTAGAAAGAGGAGAACGTCTGGGTTTTTTTGAATATAAAGATGTCTGTAAATTACATATAAAAAACCCATGATACCTATTTTATATGCTTTACCTAAGGTGCATAAAAATTTACAACAGCCCCCAGGTAGGCCTATAGTTTCGGGGGTGGGTTCGTTTTTGAGTAATATCAAAATTTTTTTAGATTTTCACCTGAAGGCACATTTGAAAAAAGTTGTGGCTCATATTTCTAATACTCAGGATTTGATTAATAAGGTGTCCAATATTCAGTGGCACAATGATTACTATTGGGTCACTATTGATGTGAAATCACTATATACTAATATTAATCTTAGATGGGGTTTGGAATCCATCATTGATATGTTGGGTGATGGGCCTAGGACCACCTTCTTAGTGAATTTATTGGAATTTTGCTTAACCCACAATTATTTTTCTTTTAATAATGATTTTTTTTCTGCAGTTGAAAGGTACGGCTATGGGGGCTGCTTTTGCGCCCTCATATGCCATCATATATATGGGGTATTTTGAAAAGAAATTTATTTACCTCACTGTTTTCTTTAGGAATAATGTTTTGTTATATAAACAGTTTATAGATTACCTTATTTTTATTTGTAAGGGTGATGTAAATGATTTTCTTGATTTTTTTGATGTTCTTAATACCAATGAACATGGTCTCACTTTTTCTTATGAGTTGAATAGGGAAAAAAATAATTTTTTGAACTTAACATTATATAATGATCAGGAAACTATAGGCTATAAGCCTTTTAGGAAATTAACTTCGGTTAACATGTTTTTACATGCCACGAGTATGCATCCAAGGCATTTATTGAATTCTTTACCTTTTGGTGAATTTAAAAGAATCTATGAACATACTAATGATAAAGAAGAAAAAATTTATGAATTGAATAAGGTCTTGTCTAGGCTGAGTGAAAGGGGCTATGACAAGGCATATTTATTGAGATGCAAAAATAAATTATTGGGGAATAATATTGATGGATCATTTACTTCATTTAGGAGTATTGAACCTAGTGGCAGGACATATGTAACAAGAGAGATTGATAATGAACAAAAGTTTTTTTATGTCACTAGATTTTCCCCATTTTCTAATGAATTGATTCAATTAGTGAGAAGACATTGGCATATTATTTGTGAAGATGAATCTATAGGTCATTTGTTTCCTAAACATATCACATTTTCTTTCAAGAGGGGAAAGAATTTGAAAGAATTATTAAGTTATAATTTTGTTGAGGGAAACAATAACCTTTTATCACCCGGCACTTTTCCATGTGGATATTGTAGTGTTTGTAATAAGGTCAAGAATTTGAATATTATTAATGGCATTAATTTTGTTCCTAAATTTTATTTCAACTGCAGATCGACGGGGGTGGTCTATATTTTGGGCTGTTCATGTAATGACATCTGGTATATAGGACAGACCAAACGTATGGTTAGTGTTCGTGTCTTGGAACATTTAAAAGACATTAAAAATAATAATCCAGTTAGTCCTGTTGCCAAACATTTTCATGATAGACATTATAACTCCCCCAATAGTTTGAAATGTTGTGTACTTGGAAAGCCCTTCCTTTCCAGAGGGGGTGACATTGTAGCTAAATTATTGGAATTAGAAACAAGAATGATGTTAAAGTTTAAGACTTTAAAGCCTTTTGGTTTGAATCGGGAATTAGGTATATAATTAAGTATATAAATTTTATTTTCATATTTTGCATTGTATTTGTATGTTTCACATTATCTTATATTAATTCAAGTTGGTTTGAATATTTATATCAATGTATTTATTGAAATTCAAATGGTCATTTTAAATGTTAAAATGTTATTTTGCTTAATTGCTTGATATGTTCATTAATTGAATAATTGCAGCTGTGTTTTGATGTGTATATATATTGGTTTAATGCTAGAATGAATTGTGATCCATGAAGGCGAATCGCCGAGGTACCAGATTGCTGTGAATAAAAGAAAGTGCTAGTTTAGTGCTGGTTACCTGTGTTTTTTTACTATTGCTCTTACTAGTGTTTTTTTTGGAATGAATGACAAAGTGGCTGTGTGTATGAATGAGAGAGTGAGAGTGAGGGAGTGATCCCCTGGCACCAGTTAAGAGGTGGGTGGTTGCATAAGGGAAGAGTTAGTTATAGAATAGGTAATGTAGGGTTAAGGGTTTGTGTGTGTGTGTGTGTGTGTGTGTGTGTGTCAGGCCTCTAAAGCTCTTAGAACAAGAAATCGGGACAAAGCCTTAAATAAAAGTGGGACAAATGCCACAAAATAGGGACCATTTTAATAAATATTGGTCTTACAAACTTAGAAATTTGATAGAATAATAGGTTTTGCATTAACATGAATTTTCTGAAGGGTATGAATTCTGAAACCCAAATGTCTGTCATTATTTTCTAACTTCAGTCTTTATGTGTGTGTGAAAACATTCTCATAAACCACTGAATTTAATAACAAGATGTCTTAAACCAACTTTGTTGGTAGGAAGTAAGGTAGCATAGCTCATAGGAAGTAAAGAAGCATAGATACAGTAAACAGTATTATATTTAAGATTTTTTTTGTTTGGAAGTGTTTCTAAAGTGTTTTTTATGCAAACAAAAGTAAAATAAATACTAGACTGAGGCAAACATTTGACTAAGTGACATTTAATAAGAACTATATGTACATGTTTCGACTTGCATACAAATTTGACTTGAGGACAGACTAAAAAAAGGATCTCTTCCTTAACCCGAGGACTTCCTGTATCTTATACCATCCAGTGTTGTTATTCTCACCATGAAAAGTCCCAGTTTCTGAAGGACAGAGCTCACTCTACCAAAGCTTTGGCTACTTCTAGAGATTTTTATAAAAGGGTAGACTCGACGTATTGTAGAGGCAGTAACTCTGTTGTCTTTACCTACCTTCCCCACATCTGATAAGATAGATTCCTTCCCCAGAGCAAGAGCAGGATTTACTAGGACTATTCTCCAGGGGCTGCTGGACTCTGACTTTGCTTCATCGTCTCTAACTATCCAAGCTTTGTTAATTGTCCCATATAGCTTAGCCTACTGCAACTGTGTTCTGATGATGAACATATTACAGTTGTAATGGTAGATATTTGAATACACCACTGTTGACTTACTAACACCCTTCCTCCTTTTTTTGTGTTATCTTTTCCATCTCCTATTGTGTCTTATCCTTCTAACTGTCTTTGGGCTAGGGTGGGGTTCTTCTTGTCTCTGTTTACCACCAACTATCCATTTTTGGACACAGACTCCCTTCTGTGAAGCAGAAAAGCTTGGAATTTTGGCACCAAAATGTCTGCTTTAAAACAGGAAATCTTTATGTTCCCTCAGACATGCAATAAGCAGGGAACTCTGTAAAAAGCTTTTGAATGCGGTCCCAATATCTGATCCTTTATAGGATACATCCTAAGTATTACACAATTTTCATTACTATCTTCATGTTGGAGCTTTTCTCTCCAGGCTTCCACTCCACAGAAACTTTACTTCAGATCATTCAGACCATATCAGTAAACAAATGGAAATAAGCAAGTGAATCCATAAAAAGATTGAATATGAGACTAATTAATAATGGATTACACACATGACAGAATAATGCAGCATATATTCAAGATAAAAAAGGAACCAAGCTTGATGCCTGACAAGTGTAGATTGGTGTGTGTGAGAAATAAGATTTTTAAACATTTGACACCTGAAATTTAAAATGGTGTTTGATATCTGTAAAATAGCAGCTGAGTGATGTTTGTAAGATTATTTACAAGATGAGAAAAATGTATTTTATATTCTTTTAGTATTAGTAAAACTAAGTCAAATTTATAAGATGGGATTTGATTCCATTCTTAATTACTGTCAAAAAGCTAACAAATGTTTACATAAAATAAAATACATGAATTAATGAGTGAGGCACAGCGCCCCTCCAGGAGTTTATAAGGCATGGAGTACAGGGATAGGGCTTTCGTTCTTTCCTGATGTAGATCAGAGTGTAGCGTATGTGCACTATGTCTTTAAAAAGCATGTGAGGCTGTGCGTGCATGTATAAATTCCAGACACATGCAATCCCAAGTGCCATTTTGAAGAAGAGGCCAGTGTGTATAAGCATGTATGATCATAGCAGTTAGTTTGTATATAAGTTACTTAGTTGTAGTCAAATAAGCTGTGCAGTAATGTGTTTGTATAGTATAAAGCTGCTTAAACAGAACCCATGAAGACTTGTTTACTCGTGTACCAACACGGAAGCGACATGGTGTCAGAAGTGGAATTGAAAAGAACAAAACATTTGGAGCCATGAGATGTAAAGGCGACAGCAAAGGTAAAACCAAGAGAAAACAATGTGAACATAAACATAAGACATCAAAGATAAAGAAAAGCAACACGGATTATTTACTGGATGCAAAGAGGCAGGAAAAGGCATTACAAGAGCATAAATCACATTATCAGGCAAGGGAAAAGTTCAAAAAGTTTGATAACTAACGAAAATGGTTAAGATAAACGTGTTTGACAAAATGAATGTGTTAAAGTATAAAATAAGCATGTTTAAGGCATAACTGGGAATGTTTAGAGTAAAACAAGCACAAAGAAAGTATGCTGGGCATAAAAAATGAAAATGGTTTAAATGAGCACAAAGAATAATAAAAGGGGCACAGTAGATAAAAAATAAAGTAAGGCAACTGCTATGTTGGGCAGAGTGCTGTGTTTGGGCATAACTAGGACTTTGGTATCAAAAAAGTAAAGTCATTTGAAGTATCTCAGAGTGTGTAAAAGTGCTTAGAGTGTGTGCTTATTACTCTGCATGTGTTTCAGAGTTCAGTGTGTGTAAAGTGCAACTATTTAATGTAATTCAGTTGAAGCATGGTTGTTTGAAGAAAAGTTTTTATGCTGGGTGTGGTTGTTCGCAAAGTGCTGCCATTACAGAGTGCTTCTTGTACTGTAAAGAGTTGCCTGACAAGGTGCCGCCATTTTGGAAACATTTCAGTGTATTGCATGTAGTCATTTACAAAGTGCACATACCTCAAAAGACATTGAATTTGGGATGATTATTCACATTGTGCAATTGCTTAACAAGTTTCTTGTATTAAGGAAAGGTGTTTCTTACAAAAGATTACAAGAGTATTACAGTGCTCGTGAATTGCTCACTTGCATTGCAAAGTTCTTGAATGTTTCTTAAAGCAATGACTTTAATAAGTGATAATGCATGACTTTTCCATGCTTGCCTTTAAAGATAAATTTCCAAGCAACTACTTTAGCATTTTAGCCTTTACCAATGCTGAAAGCCGATGAGTTTAGCATTACTGCCTTTACTTATCGAAAATTTTGTAAAAGCATCGCAAAGTCCAAGAAAGTATTCCGTTAAGTTCCGTAAAGCAGTAAATAAGTTGAAAAGCTATTCTGGTGAGTTTCATAAAACATCGAGAAAGCTAAAAAGTTATTTCGCAAAGTACAATAAAGCATCAAGAAACTTAAAAAGGTATATCATAAAGCACAGTGAAGCATTACGAAATTTAAAAAGGTATTTTGCAAAGTGCATTAAAGCATTGAGAAGCCCAAGAGGTTCATTTCGCAAAGTCCAGTTAATTGATAGCACTACGTGGTTATTTATTCACACAATACCAAAAAGCACAAAGAAAGAAAGTGCAGATATAAGGCAGAAGAGCATTAGTCAAGTTGAGTGTTCATGCCAATTACTTATGCACGTATATATATATATATATATATATATATATATATATATATATATGTGTGTGTGTGTGTGTGCGTATGTGTGTGTATTTTGTAAGTATTTGCAAGATGCTTGGTTGATATGTGTTAATATGGCAGATGGATTTTGAAAGCCACAACCACTTGTGTTTGATCAGAATATTGCAGAAAACTGGAGAATATTTGAACAGGAGTATGATATTTTTATACAAGCAGCTTATGCAGATAGAGAAGCACACACAAGGGCATTTATTTTGCTAAATTTAGCAGCATCTGAGGCTATACAAAGAGAGTGATGATTTGTATATGCACCAGCAGTGTATGAAGGTGAAGGTGTAGACTGCCATATTGTTATGTAAGCTGAATCCATAGAAGATCTAGAGTGTTTAAAGCTTAAGTTCAGAGAAATGTGCAACCCCCAGATGAACATTACAGTAGAGAGGCATTTGTTCTACACAAGAAATGAAAAGCCAGGTGAACATTTGCAGCTTAAATAACTGACTTGAGGAACGAGGCCAAAACATGTCGGCTCTGTGACTTGAAAGATGAGCTGATAAAGGATAGACTTTTATGTGGTATTAATAGTGCTGCAGTAAGGAAGATTTTGCTTTGTGACAGTGATTTGACATTAAGCAGAGCAATAGAGATTAGTCAGATCCATGAGGTGACTGAAAGTCACATGAACATGCTTACATGTGACAAAGGCATGGTTTCCTTAAGCTCTAGAGCAAACATAGACAGTATGCAGCATGTGGCAATCAGAAACAGGCCTCAGCAAAGAGCAACCATAGGAATTCCAAAGAAGATGCCGAGTTTTCCAGAAAGTTCTAGGAGAAGTACAAACTCCATCTCCATCTCAGTGCCATATGAGTGTGAGTCAGCAAAACCCAAGTCTAGCTTTATCGTTAACTGTCAAAATTGTGGTGCAAACCATGAATCTAAAAGAGAGAAATGTTTAGCATATGGTCAGCAGTGCCATAAGTGTAAGAAATGGAACCACTTTCAAAAGTTTTGCAAATCAAGTAAGCCTCACACAGTTGTAAAGGAAGATCATGCAAGATAGCAAGTTGATCAAGTATAGCCAAAACAACCAGCTTTCTACCTAGATGGTGTATCAGTGCTGGGAGAAAGAGGTGACCCAGTAAAATTATCGACAAGGACTGAAGTGTTTTACACAGTTCTGATCAATGGGAAATCCACATAGCTCAAAGTAGACACTGGATCAAAAAGTGCAGTGTTATATCCACAGGTACTTTTGCAAAAGTGAGAACAAATGGACAAATCCATGTAATCAGCAGTGCGAGACTTGTTGCGTATGGAAGTGAAGAGATTCATTCCAAAGGTTCAGTAATACTTCCATGTTATTTGGCTGAGAACTGTTACAACTTATTATTCTATGTAGTCCGATGACAAATGCAATCTTTATTAGGTCTCAAAGATAGTTTGAGAATTAATCTGTTTTCTTTTGCTAAAGAAGTTCATCATGTGAGTGCAGTTTCAAGTTCAAGTTTTGCAGAAGCCATTTTCTCAGAGTATGCTGATGTTTTCGATGACAAGTTGGGCAAGTTTCCAGTTGTGTATTCTATGAAATTTGACCTCGAGGTCACTTCAGTGGTCAGACCAGCAAGAAGAGTTCCAATAGCTATGCAAGATAAAGTCAAAACTCAGTTGGATAAGATAGTGCAGCAAGGTGTGATTTGTCCAATCGTAGAACGAACTGAATGGGTGTTGTCCATGGTAGCTGTTCAGAAGAAAGGCTCAGATGAAATCAGAATATGCATTGACCCTAGAAATTGAAATTTGAACAAAGCAGTAGAGAGGCCATATCATCCAATGTGTACAGTTGAGTAAGTCACAGTTCTAAAACCAATTGCCACTGTATTTTCTGTTTTGGATGCAAAGAGTTCATTTTGGCAAGTGATGCTTGATCGCAAATCCTCATTCCTAACTACTTTTAGTACCCCGTTTGGCAGATACTGATTTTTAAGGGTGTCATTTGGAATAAATTCTGCAAGTGAAGTTTTTCAGCGTGCAGTAGAACAAATTTTTTCAGGTTATCCTTGTGCCATAATAGTAGACGATCTACTAGTTGGAGGCAATGGCGAAACAGAGCATGACAGAAACCTCAAGAAAGTTCTAGATAGAGCACATAAAGTAAATTTGAAGCTCAATCCTCTGAAGTGCAAATTCAGACATCCAGAAGTAACCTACATAGGACATTTGTTTATAAGTGCTTACAACCTGTTTCAACCAAACAAAGTGCTTACAACCTGTTTCAACCAAACAAACGGCTATTTTAGAGATGTCAATACCAGATAATGTAGGTTTTCTGGGCATGGTCAACAATTTAGGCAAGTTTATACCAGATTTCAGTGAGTTGACAGCATAGTTAAGAGAGCTAACATGAGTAATGTTGTATGGTCATGGTTACAACATCATCAGAAGGTGTTTGATGACCTTAAGCAGAAAATTGCGACCCCTCCCTTACATTAAGGTACTATGATGTGAAAAAAACAGTTGTCCTATCCTGTGATGCTTCTAATTCTGGTCTTGGTGCAGTTATTCTACAAGAGGGCAAACCAGTAGCCTATGCATCTAGGACACTTACCCAAACTGAGATGCATTATGCTGAAATTGAGAAAGAGCTTCTAGCAATAGTTATTGCATGTTCCAAGTTTCACGATTATATTTATGGTCGAGCTATTCAAATTGAAACTGATCATCAGCCTCTCGTTACTATTCTAAAGAAATATATGCATTCTGCTCCAGTGAGATTATAAAGAATGATGCTCAAATTGCATAAGTACAATTTCAAAATGGTCTACACTAAAGGTAAATTGCTTTATCTGGATGATACTTTATCCAGATCGCCTAGAATTACAACAGAACAGCTTGATGATGAAATTTTTGACTTTGATGTAATGTCTGTGTGTAGTTTTTCCATTACTAGACTTGATGAGTTAAGAGATCACACTGTGACTGATCAAATTTCACAAAAGCTCAGTCACTACATCAGTGTTTGATGGCTGTGTATCACCTGAGGTGCAATCATATTTTACTTACAGAGATGAATTGTTGATGGAAGATGGTATTATTTTCAAAGGTCCTAAGGTTGTTGTTCCTGCTTCATTACAGCATGAATATATTCAGATTTTGCATTGTAGCCACCCAGGTTTATTATCAACTAAGAGAAGGGCAAGAGAACTAGTATTTTGGCCTTCATTATCAACAGACATAATGTTCTTTCTTCTTGTTCGATATATAATAGTACCAGAGCACATTTGCAAAAGGGACCACTTCAGCTAAATCCAATACCTGTACTACCTTGGTCTACTGTTGCAGCTGATATCTTTGAATGGAATAATCAACACTATTTAGTTTTCATAGACTCTTACTCGAACTGGTTTGAGATTGATCTCATACCAAAGTTAACCTCAACAGCTGTTATCACTAAGTTTAAACATCATTTTTCAGTTCATGGTAGTCCTCACAAACTTTATTTTGACAAATGTACTCAATTTACTAGCCAGTTGTTTCAGAAATTTGCGAGAGAATAGGACTTTGTACATGTTGCTAGTAGTCCTGAATATCCTCAATCCAATGGTCTAGCTGAACAAACAGTACAGAGTGCAAAGCAATTACTTGAAAAGTCAAAGCGTGACAATACCGATGTATTCTTGAATTTACTTAATCTCAGAAACATACCTCATGACAATATTCTTGGCTCACCTGCTCAAAGACTATTTTCTAGACAAACTAGAACTTCGCTACCTGTTTCATCAAGCTTGTTGCAGCCTAACTCTAAGAAAAACAAAACCATTGAGGTTCAGTTGTTGACGAAGCATAATATCCAGAAATCTAGTTATGACAGATTGAGCAGACTAGTTAGTTTGTTGAGGGAAGGAGAGAGAGAGTATGAATCCAGACAATGAAAGCTTTGATTGACTAGGACATTTTGATTGAATAGGACAGATAATGGTCATCTGTGCTAGCCAGGATCTTATTGGGTAAGCTCCGAGGGTGTAGAATATAGGAGGAATTGCAGACATCTTCTTCCTGTACCAGAATCATTACCATTGCAATTTCAGCATTGTATCTGTGATGCAGATTCTAAATCCAAGACCGAGTCAGACATTGTTTCCAGACCAGTATGTGTTCAAAAGTCTGATTCTGTTCTAGCGAGTAATTTGAACATTCCACAGGTCAACCATTTTGCAGAGACTGTTCCAGTTGCTAAACTGATTCTCAATTTTGTCACACAATATAGACGAGTTTCTAAGCCTAGTATGAAATACACAGCAAAGGACTTGATTGTATATACATGTGCACTTTGTATTGTATAATGCATGGCTCTAGATTATTTGTGATTTCTGCATGCTAAATATCTCATGACAAATTGCATGATCAGTTTCTCAGAGGAGGAGGATGTAGATCAGAGTGGAGCATGTGTGCGCTGTGTCTTTAAAAAGCATGCAAGGCTGTGTGTGCACGTATAAATTCCATACACGTGCAATCCCTAGTGCCATATTGAAGAAGCAGCCAGTGTGTAAGCATGTATGATCACAACATTTAGTTTGTATACAAGTTACTTAGTCATAGTCAAATAAGCTTTACAGCATTGTGTTTGTATAGAATAAAACTGCTTAAACAGAACCCATAAAGACTCGTTTATTGGTGTACCAACATGAAAGCGACACCTGATAACCAAGGTTCCTAAAACTAGAGATCTTTTTTGATAGGAACCTCTGGGATATTTGAATTTGTTGAAATGTTGTGTGAGATACATAACAGATGGGGCATTGTACTCTATAATGGGTCTGATCAGTGCTGACTATAGGAGGACACTAACATTGCTGGTTGTAGACGAAACACATTTGGCTACTGGTTGTGTTAAGGAGAAGCATTTCCAGACAGCAGTTGCCATCTGATAATCAAAAGAGAGGTAACTATCAACTCAAGTTCCCAGGTCCCTGACTGCCATTTCAATTTGTAAGTTTGTGTTATCTATAGTGTATGTTTGGGTAATGTCTGTTTTCTGAAAGAAACAGTACTGCACTTTTAGCATACAATTTAAGCCCATTTTCTATACACCCGATATGAACTAAGGTGAACTCTTTTTGAAGGAGGCAGATATCTGAAGGGGTCTTAACAGTTACACTCGCTTTGTAATCATCTGGAAATGTAGTTAATCAGAGGCCTTGGTTATCATTTTTGAGATTAGAGAAGTAGATATGAGCAGGAGAGGACTCAGCAAAGACCCTGGAGGACCCCACTGGTCACCTTAGCAATATTTCAAGAGGCATCTGACACACTGACTGTATGGGTTCTCTCTTTTAACCAGTTGGCAATTTGTATTACTATGTAAGAATCTGTGTTTAAGAATGACAGTTACCTTACAATTCCAGCATCAAGTATGGAATTAAATGCTTTGGCCTGATCAAGATAAGCTATGTGAACAGCATGACCACTGCTGACAGCTTGTGTAACCCACTTAAGGAAATCAACAAGGTTTAATAGACACAATCTACCTTTGATAAAAGGCAAATTGTTTGGGATCAAGCTTAGTGATATTGTTAATATCAAATTAATAAAATCAGTTATGAGATACTACATAGCTTTACAGCTCAGATTCCTAATACTGAATGAAGCTCAGACTTATAAGACTGAATGATTGGTGATGCTCAGGGTCAATGGTAGGACCACCCTTGTGGAGGGTCATCATCTCAGCTGTGTGCCAGAATTGGGGTACATGTTCTGTTACTAGATTTAGCTTAAACAGTTTAAGGGGCGGTTTGGTGAAATCCTGTTTGATGATGTTTTATAAGCACCCAGGTATGTTATTGGGACCCATGGAGTACGTGTTTCTGGTATTCGACAACACCTTAAGAACATGGTCTTTATTTTGTGGGTGAAGTTGCAGAAAACTTGTCTGTTAGTATATTTGCAATGTCATTTGGGTTGGAGTGTGTTGCAGATTCACGTTAAGGAGGAGTTCAGAGCAATGTTGTATTATTCCTTAAATTTCTAAGTTAACTAATGAATTTGTAGTTGTCTTTTGTTTCAGAAGCTAATTTCAGTTCATGGGTTGTTTTACTGTTCCTTATAGTGCTTTTCATTTTTGTACTGTTTTCATTCTGCAGAGTTCACACCTTACTGTACTGTTTGAGCAGTTGTTTTTTTCTTTTCATAAAGTTTATGTTGGCTGACCACCACTCGGGGTGGGATAAGGAGACTGGTAACATTTGGCTAAAGCTGGGACTGCTAAATCTATGTATTTGCCTAAGTGTGCAAAAAACTTCTTAGTGAAGTTGGTTTCTGTGCTGGTGTCATTTGTAGTGATGTCATCAATAAATCTAGAAATTGTATCATATAATTGTATAAACTTCATCCTTTTGATGGAGAGTAAATTTCACAAGTTTGTGGTCCAACTAACTGGAGAAGGAGAGACAAGGGGAGTGGAATAGGCAGAGGCAGTATTAGTGAGGACCAGAGACAGAATATTTTGGCCTCTATTGGGTTTATTAAATATTTGGTCCAGGGAAATCCTACATAACAAATCTAGAAATATTTGAGCGTACCTTATGTTAGATGTGTAAGTGCTCTTGTCTCAAGTGGCAGGGTAGGTGAAGTCATCTAGGATTATGAAGTAATTGCTTACAAATGTTTCTTCTAAAACTTCAACGAGTCTAAAATGATCATCTGTAAACATGAAGGAGGGTCTATAACATGTCATAACCTGCTTGTCTTGTCTATGGTAACCTGAAGTTATAGGAGCTTGGCTTGTGGGTCTGTGGGCATCAGTCCAGTTCAGATGTAGTTCCTGACAAATATGGAATCACTACCAGTTTTCACCAACCCTGAAGGCATGGTAAGCATAAAGCTCGGGTATGGAGTGAGTGCTTTCCTTACATTTAGACCCGGTGTCTGTAATTACATATATGTGGATGTTACAGGAGCACTTCTGGATTGGGCAATTTGTTATTGAGACTCGTGGCACTAAGGAGCGACACCTTAATCCGGTCCAAGTTAAGTTTTGAAGAATTTGCTAATTTGGTATGTCCATTAGATGGACTCTGCCTATAAAAGCCACTATGGGAGCAGCAGGGATCTCTTATTTCTTTTGTTTCATGGAGTCATCAGTAGATTGTGTTTTACATTAGCACGTAAATCCCTTTTACTTTCTAGTTGCAGTATGAGTGCTTGATACCATATTCATGCTTTTGAGATTTCGTTATAATGGCCTTTGTATTCCATACAATGCTTTATGTAAATAAGGTTCTCGCTTTATTTTTGTCTACCAGCTTCTTTTACCATCCTTTCCTAATTTCCTTCCTGTTATCATCATAGCTTTGAGGTATTGTTTTTGTCCTGTTTTATTATTCTACAAAGATTAACGGTTTTATCAAACTATAGAAACATGGGTTCATAAGCTTTCAGTGTAGAAACATGGACACTTTATATGAACACTGATTTGAAGTTCTCAAGCCGTGGATCTGGCAAATTGTCTTCAACTGATCTCTAGCATGTATTTTACAGTTATTATTACTCTTCCTTTTCTATTCTTTATTTCTTTTTAGACATGCATTTCATATCCTTCCATATTGAAATCTTAACCATTTCCAAAGGGAAGCAAAAATTAGTAAATCAAAACAAATCATGCAGATAATGATCTCAAAAGCACAGATAGTGTCTAGGTCCTAGAGGTTGCTCAGTATATAGGGTGCAAAGATTTTCATTTTTCAGACAAAAAATAGCTACATCATAGTCTGTCAAAGCTTGCACTGGCCTGCCAATGCTTCTCCTCTCAGTGTATAAATGGAAGTCTTTATTCTTAGTATGTAGTCTCTTATGTTTCCATACATGCAAGTTCAGCAAAGTGTTGGTGCTGTACTTTTCTGTAGTCTGTTCAAAATATATGACAGCCTTTGAATACCACTGTGGTTTATCCTTTGACATTTGGTGGATTTGATCTGTTGTGGTGTAGGCCAGATACCTGCATTAAACCTGTTTATTTTTAAATTAATTAATGGTTCTTGTATTTTACCACATGCAGAATACTAGTGGCTTTATTTTCTAACTCTGTTGCCAGTCCCCTTATATTTCATCATCTAAGCATACGATGACATTGGTTATCTGACACTATATGGGTTCTTGTGATCCTTACACTTTTGAGAGTAATAAAGCACATTGATCCTCAATCCTTTTAGTGGTACTTAACTCACTTGTTTGATGAGAAGCCTGCATCATTAATATTTTCCTATTTATTTATTTAATTTACTTATTTGTTTACCTGTGAAATCCAACTGGGGAAATTTGCCCATTTTCAGTGGAGGCCCAGGTAGAAAAGCCACACATAATACCAATATAACAGTCAGTATTTTAAAGAATAGTGAAACAGAGAAATGATAGTAATAAATCACATAATAATGCATTACAGTTCAAGTTAGTAATAATGCTAACAGGATAATTTAGTAACACGTATTTTGACAGTTACACACAGTATCAAGAAATCATGCAGTGGAGTAGTGTCCGAGAGATACAACAGCTTAATATACAATGGACTAGTGTCTCAGATATACCTGTTTGCTACTGTAAACTGTTATGATTAATGTTGTTATACTTAATCACATGGGATCAGTAACAAGTAAAGATATATTGAAAGTTGAGAGTAGGGAGGGAGAGAGAGGGTGAGTATGGGAGTAAGTAAGGTATTCAGTAAGCATAGAGATATAGTGAAAGTGGAGAATAGGAAGAGAGAGGGTGAGGAGGGGAGTAAGTAAGGTATTCAGTAAGCATAGAGATATAGTGAAAGTGGAGAGTAGGGGGAGAGAGAGAGGGTGTGGAGGGGAGAAATGGGTTCAGCCTGATGAGAAGCAGGAGCATAACGATTTGTCATTTAGGAGGGACTTCAGCAGTTTTTTGAAGTGAGTTAGGTTTGCTTTGTTTAGTGTATTCTGGGGGGTGGAGCTCCATAATTTAGTTATGTAGTTAGAATATAGTGAGTCTCCAAAGCTGCTGTTGTATTTTGTAGCTTTGAGTAGTAATCTTTTTGAGGATCGTAGAGCCCTGCCATTGAGGTGGGTTTGTATTAGGTCCTGTAGGGCTGGACATTTGTCAGGTAGGTAAACTATGTAATGGGCAGTGGTTAGTTGGATTAGGGTTAGTAAGCTGGGCAGCTCTAGCCATTTGAATTCTTTCAGAGCAAGGCAATGATGGGTTCTGTGGGGCAGGTTAGCAGCAAATCTAGCTATCTTATGGTAGCATGATGCAAGTTTGCTTAAGTCTGATTTTTTTGAGGTTTGTAAATATAGGGGAGGCATAGAGTAAAGTGGATAGTAGATGGGTCCTGGCAATAGCTTGTCTGGAAGAGTTTGTTAAGAAAGGTTTTATTCTGTAAAGGGAACCTAATCTAATGCTGGCCTTTTTTTTTTTTTTTTGCTCAAAAGGTTTTTATTTTCAAAATATAATTGAATGACATCCATAATATTTGTATATAACATCTAAATAACTATGTACATTATTTACATTAGCCTGACATTTATAACAGAAATCCATCTATACCATTATTTGTAGATATGACCAACCGGTTATCAGAGAATGTCTGTTCAATTATTGCATAGTGTCAGTTAATGATAAGACTTTCTTCCATGGGTTGTTGAGCACTGGCTTAGGATGAACCCTCAATTCTTTAATTTTAATTTCCATTAGCGCTGTAGTCTTCAGTAGGCTGTAGAAGTCTTCCAGAGTCGGTAAAATATTTGTATTCCAGCTTCTAGTTATACACTTCCTTGATATTGCAAGTATTGTCCATAATAAATGCATATTAGTCATGTTCAATTGAGGACTTTCGTTCACATTTAACAATATAAGAGCTTTAGATAATATTAACGAATCATTAAATAAAGCTTGTAGAAGTTCTGTATACCATTCCAGAATGGTTTCATTTTAACACAATCAGAGAAAATATGATTCCAATCTGCTTTGTAAACTTGTTCACACATCCAGCATATTCCATTTGAGGAGAGATTAATTTTAGTAATTCTATCAGGGACTAAAATGCTATTTGTAACCATTTCCAATTAAATATTTCCAGTATTGTGTAACAGAAGTATATTTTATCTATAATAAGATGTTTAATTTGATTTCTTCAGTTAACTGTAGTGAGCGTCCTTTTGTTATATATTTCCAAAACGTTATTTTGGGATATGTTTTATATTTAATCAGGGTCTATATTAGAACATCAAAGTTTCAAAACTTTGAATGTTCTAATATCGACCCCTATTCAGTGAAAGCTGAAAATATCGAAGCAACAGAAAACCAAATTTTTTCCTAGGGAAAGAATTTGGTTGTCCGTTTCTGTTGCTTCGGTATTTTCAACGCTGTGGTGGAAAGTTACAGATCGGGTTCAGGTAAGTGTGCAATTGAGTGCGGGTTAGGTTAGTTAGGGTTAGGGTGCGGGTTAGGTATGTGTGTGATTGTGTGGACGTGAGGGTTAGGGCGAGTTAGGTGAGTTAGGGTGCGGGTTAGGTATGTGTGTGATTGTGTGGACGTGAGGGTTAGGGCGGGTTAGGTGAGTTAGGGTTAGGGCACGGGTGAGGTGAGTGTGCGATAGTGACGTACCTTAGGGTTATGGTTTGGGTTAAGGTAAGTGGATAGTTAGTGGTGTGTGTATAATTTAGTGTAGGGTTAGGTGTAAGATTTTAGGTGTATGTGTGTGGATTTCTGTTTGTTTGGTGTGCTTGTGTTGTGTGTATGTGTTTTGGAACAGCAAATTTTTTCCCTAGGAAAAAATTTGCTGTTCTGTATGTTCGATGTTTTCAGCTTTCGCTGACTAGGGGTCCATATTAGAACATTCGAAGTTTTGAAACTTCAGTGTTCTAATATAGACTCATTTTATCAATAGTTTGTAAAATTTCGAAATACCATTTCCCATATCAAAATCCTTATATATGATTTCATATAAGTATTTCATAAGTTTGGGCATTTCTTTAAATGAAGAGTTATCAATTATTTTGATTAAATCTTGCAAATATGACAGAATGCTTTGTATAATCAGCCAATCTTGTTGTGGAATTGTGTATGTTGTTGTTATTGTTTGTATATCCAGAACTTTAAAGTCTTTGATACATTGAAACCAACAAACAAATCCTTTCTGTTCCCATTAATTAATTATTCTCAATATATCTTATGTGGGTAATTCTTTGTGAGAGCGAATGGTGTTAAAATGTTAAACCAAATTTTGAAATCTGTATTTGTGTTAATGAGTTTTCTGAAAGAATCAATGTAATAATTAATCAAATGAGTCTTAGAGGGCTTTGTTATATTATATTGCAAGCTGATACTCCAGGGTATATTGAACTTGCCCAATATTTGGATTTTTTTCGGTAAATCAAACTCATTTACTAATATTATAGTTAATGATTCTTTCCAGTTTGCAGAGTAATTTGGATTTATCCAATCTGTAATGGTTTTATATATGGATACCTTTATAGATGTGTCAATGTTGGGAAAATTAATTCCTCCCTGTTTCCATAGTCTAATATGATGTATTAAGGCTATTCTATTTCTTTTGGGATACCATAAAAATGTTATTAGACATGAGTTAATTTGTTTAAGTGTATTCCTTTTCGGGGGCAACTGTATAGCCAATGCTATATACAGAATCTTAGGTAGTAAAACAATTTTTATTAATTGTAGTCTATCTTCAAATGTTAATATTATTTTATTCCATCTTTCCACATATGTTTTTATTGTGTTGGTGATATTATTATAGTTTTTTTGAGACAAGTTCCTTGTTATCTTTACATAACTCTATTCCTAAATATCTTAGAGAGGGTACTTGTTTCCCTATAATGTGATTCCCCTTAGCTTGTAGTTCTTTTTTTTATTTAAAAATAAAAATTCTGATTTTGATTTGTTAAAATGGAGTCCCGAAGTCCTGTAGAAGTGCTGTATTAATATATCTAATTCTTCTAAAGGGGTCTATATTACAACCCCGAAAGATCTAAAACGCGAATGTATGTACATCAACACATAAAGGTCGATGTACATACACAGAGAAACACATAAACAGCGAAAATCAAAATGCTGAACATGTTTAGACAGCAAAACACGCCACACAGGTAAGTACAAAATAAAAAAAAATACATTCAGACGCTTATGCACCTCCCCATGTGGGGGGCTTTGCCCCCCACACCCCCTTCTTAAATATAACAACTCCGAGACCGCACAACAGTGGGGAAAAGAATATATGTCCTTATCCCCACCACTGTACTGCTGGCTAGGAAACACGTTTGGAGTTTTGATTTTTGCCGTTTACGTGTTTCGCTGTGTATGCACATCGACCTTTATGTGTTGATGTACATACATTTGTGTTTTAGATCTTTCGGGGTTGTAATATAGACCCCTTTAGAAGAACTAGATATATTAATAATGTACATACATTCGCGCTTTAGATCTTTCGGGTTTCTAATATGTAACCCTTCTAAATCTCTCTAGTATTAGATAATGTCAATAATATGTCATCTGCAAAAAACATTAGAGTTGTATTGATCATAAACATCTATTCCTCTGATTTTCAAATTATTGCATATTGAATCTGCCAATATTTCAATAGCTAAAGCAGATAAAATTGGTGACATGGGACAGCCTTGTTTAGTATCTTCATGTATAGATTCAGAAGTAAAAGGACCTAGCTTGACATATGCTAAATTGTTTGTATATATATATATATATATATATATATATATATATATATATTCTTTAAAAGACATACACAGGAATTAGAAAATTCAAATAGTATCAGAACTTTGAATAGATAGTCCCAATTTAAGGAATCAAAAGCTTTCTCTATATCTAAGGTAATTATAAGTGTCTCTTTATCTTTATTTATATGATCTATAAGGGTAATTATTCTTTTAATATTGTCATGCGTGTGTGTATGGTATATAAATCCTGTTTGATCATTATTTATAGTTTTGGATAATGGAATTTTCATTCAATTGTTAAATATAGTCATAAAAATGTTATAGTCATCATTCAACAATGATATAGGTCTGTATGAGGTACACAAATTTGGAATTTTGTTTTCTTTTAGAATTGTGGTAATTAATGAATATTTCCAAAAGGGCGGTATTAATGCTTGTGATTGAATTTCTAATAAAGTATTATGGAAGAGAGATAGTATCGTTGGAGGAAAAAGTTTTTATTTTTCCATAATTATACCATCTATACCTAGGGCTTTCTTATTTTTGCCCTGTTTTATTCTGTTAGTAATTTCTTTATAGGATATGGGTGTTTGTAAATCTAATTTAAATTTTCCTGTAATTTTTTTATATTAGATAAATTTGTATCTAGATTTAACTGGTCAGTATATGTATTCTCTTTTTGAAAGTGTTTCATATAGTGATGTCTGAAAGCATCAAGAATGTCACTTATATCCGAGATATTCTTCCCTTTCTTTTCATGATTGATGCTTTTGATGCTGTTAGCTTTTGGTTGTATTTTGATTCTTGTGGATAAATTATGTAAGTATTTAGGAGAAGTGGCTGAGGAATTAATTTTTAATTTTTCTAAAGCTAAACTAGTTTAATGTGTTAGAATCTCTTTATTATTTTTTGTTTAATTCTTCTGTTTTCTTTTTATTTACAAAGAGTTTTGATTTCCTCCTAATTTAATTGACACTAATTTGGATTGCAAATCTAATAATTCAGAATCCCATTCTCTGGTTTTATTTTTGTACCAAGTAAGGGTTTTGCCAAATATGTAAGCTTTCAAAGAATCCCAAATCATTATTTTGTTTATTTCTGTAGTATAATTGATATCTAAAAAAAACTGTAATTCTGATAACAACCAGGGTTTAAACTCTTTAATTTTAGTTATGTATGCTGGGATTCTAATGTTAGAGATTAATGGTTTATACCCACTTTGGATGTTTAGAATCAGTGAGTTATGATCTGAAAAGGGACAGACGATGATAGAAAAGTTGATAATTTTTGAATTCAAGTCACGGGCAACAAATATTTTGTCTATTCTAGTTTGGGTACCAAATCTATGATCTTGATGGGAAAACAACAGAGAATTATCTTCCTTTAGTTTGAAAGTATCTATTAAGTGAAATAATTCTACCCATTTATTTAAGGCTTTTGAAACTGCAGATGAACGTAGCGGTCTATTTGTAGTTTCAGATGCATCAAATATACAGTTAAAGTCTCCTCCAATTATCAAGTTACCTTTATATTTATTGGAGATAAAATCTAAATGTTTTTTGACTGTTCCCATACTAATTCCAGAGAACCAGTATAAGTTTAATAGAGTCCATATTCTAGTATCAAATTTGACTATTACAAATGCCATAAGGCCTTCTTTATCTTCATGTTTATAAATAATTTATGGGGTGATTACATTCATTTTCCATAGAATTTTTACCCCCTTTGTCTTATATGAAGATTGGGCCAGTATCATATTTTCTTATGGTCCCATTTATAGCTGTCATTTGTTCTGAAATGAGTTTCCTGAAGAAATACTATTTGTGCTTTGTTCAGCTTTAAATATTTAAGTAGATTTGATCTCTTACTAGGATTATTTAAGCCATTAGTATTTAGAGATAATAAAGTTAAATCAATCTTGAAATATCTAAAGTATATCCTTATTCTTATTGTGACTATTAAATAGTTTTCTCTGACAACAGCAATCCTTATGTTAAAAAATAGAACTATCAATCTTTTTTAAAAGTTTATTTTCTGTGTATTTGCCAGTAAAGTGTTATACTGGTCAGGCTTACCAAATAAGTTTTTGTATAATAACCAAATTAAAATAACTATTAACATAACTAAGATCCATTCTAGCCATGGAATGTGAAACATTCATAATCTGATGGATAAAACTAGGTCCATCAGATTATCACTTATACCTTTGACAATCTAAAACATCTGAGCTCCATAAACTATACTATCATATGGAGATTATTTGTAATATAGGTAAAGAAATTTGTCTTATTTGTAACAGATTATACTATTCTCAATAGAATAATCAATAATTCTGCTGCAGTTTGAATTATCTGCTTATTGTAGATCCAATTAGTATTTACATGTAAGGAAGATGATGAGTAAATCAATCATAGTATGATAAATTATGCCATGTTTGAAAACACAATAAAGAGGTGACTCCATAAATAGTCACCTAACATATTCACCAGTTTTAATGAAAACAAGAACTATCTTGTATAGTGCTCTAAGTTATGAGAAAACATACTTATAAAACGTATTACATAAAATGAACTGATAAAATAAACTTTATATCTAATATTTAGACATTAATATAATCAATTGAATATGTCAGGGATCACACTGTATACTTTACTAACATATAAAAGATCATTTTTTGTTACTAACTTGCTTAAAAACAACACAGTTTTATTATCTATACATTAATTAGAAATAATATCTTTCAGATACAAGAGATCCCCTTCATTTCCCCACATTTTTATATAAGAAATTTTCCAACATGGCTCTTCTTAATGTGAAGGTATGATGTTATTAATTAAGTCTGCAGATATCTGTCTGTGCTTAATGACCACTATTAATATCCTGTAGTTGTCTATCATACAAATCAACTCTGACTCCAGTTTCATCTGTATAGATTGACTGTTGTTAACTCAAAACAGTTAATTCAGAATGTGATAATTACATTCTATGACATTTCCTAAATTTCCGTATTCTGTTGTTTCCCTTGAACAACTTTACCAGTTTATTATCATATATAAAAACATTAAATCTCATGGTAATAGCTTATATATTTTGCAAGGTCAAGATGGGTTTCAAACACTGAGAATCAAGTTAAGACAGTTAACCCCGCTTGTTGTGCACATATCCTTGTATGAAAAATAAACTTGTTTCCTCTTGATGTTCAATATTATACATGTCTTTATGGTAAATTCAAACAGTGGTGATGTTGTGTAACAGGCCCCATTTACTAGATCCAGTCACTTAATAAGTAGATGCAATGAAACTAGTTTTCTTTGTGTAACAAGTGTATATTGTTTAACAGAGAGAATTATGCTAATATATTCCATAACCATTGTGTACGTTTTGGCCATTGCCAAGTTCTTTCAATGACCATTAATTGTAGTGATTGTTCTGGTTACTGACTTTTCTCAAGCATCATTGTTTAATCAAGATTTGAATGTAGAATGTAATGAGTTCACCTATATTGCTTAATCCTTTGAAGCAGAAGTGTATTCTACTAATATATAGTACTATGCTTATATTATCTACAGCATGACATTTTCTATAAGCTAAATAGTAAGTTAAACAATTGTCTGTATGCAGGCATGTAACTTATCAACAGTTTCTTAAACACACAGGCAATCTAGAAGTCTAGATTCATCTCAAAGGCTCCGCAGAGCCGCAATACATTGTCATCATGGTTTTCATTACCATGGAAACCTAAATGGAGTCTGTCCCTGTAACTGTATAAGCATAATGTGTACCAGTGCCTCATGTGACCATCAATATAAAAGCTTCACTTTGGTACAGTTTTAACACCCCCATGACTCTGCACTGACTAAAAAAGCTCTTCCCTACTACAGCCACTCTAATTTACATCCAATAAACATAAATACATAGTGGTTCCATGGAAACCAAAAATTATAGCCTTAGCGAGTGATACCCTTCAACCCCATGCCATACCAGAAACCTATCACTCTTCCTTTCAATCCGCCAACAACACAGTTCAAGTCTAAAGTAACATCCTTAGCACTTCAGTGACAAAAACAGTAGCACCTCATCTGACATTAGACTCAGAGCATTTTTTACACCCTATCAATTCAATCCACATACATGAATAGGTAAAATACCTAATAAATCTGATTATAACTGTATTTGGGCATATTACAGCTAAGCAACTGTACCAAAATCTTACTAGCCAATATTACCACAAGAAAACTAAAAGTGTCATTAGAACATTCCAATATGCATTTAAACAACTGATCATTAAATACTGTGTACATTTTGGAAAGCTGCTATGTTTATCAAAAACGATAAGTTATAAAATAATTACTCTAGTTATTGGCTCTTTAAAAGCAGGTTTGTTTATCAAGATATAATATATAGTGCTAATTATGTGCACCTATTTACTTAAGCAGTGGATTAAATATGTAGTGCAATATAAAGTGCTGTGCATGTTTGGGGATAAAATCAATTTGGATAAGCGAAAGTGTGTGTTAAGCAAGTAACTGAAAGCTGTTATGAAATTATCAGCAACCTCTTAAGCACGGAGGCTTTACGAATGCCAAGATGTATTCTGGAGGCTCCGCAGGCCCGTTAAACGTTTATGTCATGGTTTCCATTACCAAGGAAACCTAAATGGAGGCTATGTCTATATGTATTACTGCGGCATGTGAATCAGGGTCTTGTGAAGCGTATTAAGCAAAGCTTCACATCACCACGGGTTTTTAACTCAAATTTCCCTCCCTTTCTCATCGTGGAAACAACAAGTAACAAAGAAAATTCCCCCAAGACACATCAATTCCCAATAAAGGCCCTGCGCTTCCACAGTCACTCTATCCTGGACCCAATCCACACAAGTATATACCTATTGTTCCGATGCTAATCTACAGACACAACATTAGCTACTCACCTCATTCATCTCAAAACAGTCCTCTCCTCACTGCAATAAACTCGCATTAAACTCCAAATGTAAAACAAACATTCCCAGCACAACAGTGATGAGAACAACAGCAAAGCATCAGCCGCTTGACAAAAGAGTATACCTGTATGCCATATCTTATTTTTAAAACCACACAAACAGCTACAGAAACTAACATATTTAATTATAGCTACACTTAAACTAGTTATGAATAAATAACTATACAAGAGTCTTACCAGCTAAAAACTCAACACAAAGACATGGATTGTGTGTCTGAAATGTAATTTAACTGCGAGGGTCATTAAAACTTTGCGATGAGTATTTAAACACTTAACGGACAGCAATACTAAATGAAATATTATTTAAATACACTTAGAAGCATGACTCAAATGAAAAAAATACCTCATCTAAACTGTTAATTAAGAAACTGTGTTATTGAAATTTAAAATCGCTGAACCAACAAGTAAAGAAAGTATTCACTGAGTTAAAGAAAAAGTAAAGACACCATGTTTATAAATATATAGCTGTTTTTAAAATAAATAGTACGTTTTTAGTATTATATAGAGAGAGAGAGAGAGAGAAGAAAACCCATCTTGACCTACCTGTACCTGTGTAAAAGGTTGAACTCTTCAGTCATTTTGAATAAAACATTACTATTTTGCAGTAGTTAAAGAAACTTTTTGTTTTGAGAGTGCATACTTAACATGCATGTTCATTTCAAGTAATTACTAATGATAGTTTATATTAGTCGATACTTTGAGAGAAGTAGTTGTAAAGTTATTTTTGAGACAGCTGTTTTGGAGACGGTCTTTTGTTTCATCTTTCTAGTGTCAGTCCAAGGATTTGTTTCTTTTATTCTTTTAAGAGAAGGAGACATCCATTCCATTTCTTCTGGGATAGTAATTATATTGTTGTTTTTACTGAATAAAGAACTTCTTCTAAGTCATTAAAGGTTCTCATCTCATTGGCAAAGAGAATTTTTATCTTGGCTGGATAGGCAAGCTGTGTCTTAATGTTATTTTGTTTTAGTAGTTTTATTATCAGCCTGACCTTCTTCCTTTGTTCTTTTATTCATGTAGAATAATCATTGTCAAACCTTATCAGGCGTCGATTGTATTTTAAGGGTGATTTTCTCCAAGCAGATTTTAAGGTTAGTTCCTTGTCCAGGAATGAAAGAAATTTTCATGACTATTGATCTAGGTGAAGTGTTTGTTGAGTTGGAATCAGGATTCCTTAGAGCTCTCTGTGTTCTGTCAATTTCATAGGAGAAACTTTCTTTCAAGTCTAAAAAGTCAAGAATCCAAGTAGTTAAAAATGAAATAATGTCATCACCCTCAGTGTTCTCAGGCAGTCCGAAAATCCTAATGTTATTCCTCCTTTTTCTGTCTTCTAAGTTGTCTACTTTGTTAAGCAGCCAAGCATTTTGATTAAGCAGGTATTCTTTTTGTGCCTCTTCATTCTTGACTCTCCCTTCGATGTCATTTAGAGATGTCTTTATGTTGGTTATTTTTGTTTGATGTTGGTGTAAAAGTTCCTTGAGAGTATCAGTCTGTTTTTGAGAATTTAATTTGAGATTTTCTAAGTCATCTTTAAAACCATCCATTTTGAGTGAAAGTTCCTGTAAGGTAGTTGTCATTAGTTGTAGTTATCTCTTCAAAGCAGCATCTGGATGAGAATTCCTTGAGTTGCTCATTTTCAATAACTCAAAATATCTCAAAGTTTCTTTGACAGGAAACATTTTTGTATAACCCTACCAAATTTGATAATTATATAGATTATATGTTTATCTATAGAATTTTGACCTTTTTTTCTGCACAAATGATAACATTTCTGTATATTATTTTACTAGTTTATGGAGCTCTAAAATTTCACTTCTCTCAGCTGGCCATCTAGGCTCCGCCCCTAATGTGGGCCTTTTTGGTGGCATGAGATATATGTTTGTCAAATTTTAACTTATCATCTAGAATGATACCTAGTAGCTTGGTTTCTGAGGTGGGTTTAATTAGGTTTCTGAGGTGTGTTTAATTAAAGTGTGATTGGATGAGGTGATTGTAAAGTCACGGTGGTGGGAGTTTGTTTTGTAACATTGGTTAGGAAACAGCATTAGTTTGGTTTTGTTGGAATTAAGGATGAGCTGGTATTTTTCTAAGAAAGACTCAATGGCAGTAAAAGATTTTTGAGTATTGTCTTGTAGTTGTTTTAGGGTAGGTGCGCTCCAGATGACAGTGGAGTAATTTGCATGTTGTATGATGGAAGCAAGGTTAGTAGATTTATGTAGGTTATTGGTCAGAACTGTGAAGACCAGAGGCCCTAGAATTGAGCCTTGTGGAACACCTACTGTAATGGGAAGTGGGGAGGAGAGGTTATCTTGCCATTTGACTGATTGATAGAGGTCAGATAGGTAACTTTAGAACCAAATGAGAGTGCTTCTAGATATGTCAAGTGATGCAAGTTCATGTAGGAGTTGCTCATGGGACACTGTGTCAAATGCGTTTGACATGTCGAGAGATACTGAGGCCACGATTTTGCCATTGTTTTTTAGTTGGTTGACAGCACTGGTAAATTTGAGCAGTGCCGTGGTGGTACTATGGCCTGGTCGAAATCCGTGTTGTGTGTGGGAAAGGAGCTTATTAGATAGTAGGTGCTGTATCAGTTGAGAGTGGATGCACTTTTCTAAGATTTTAGAAAGAGGGGATAGTATAGATATTGGCCTATAGTTATATAGTTATAGTGAGGAGTCTCCTTTGTGGAGTAGGATTACATAGGAGGTTTTCCAGATTTTAGATACATACTGTTCAGTGATAGAGCTATTGATCAGTATTGAAACTGTGTAGCAGATGACATTGGCTGCTAATTTGAGGTAGGCGTGTGGCAGCTTGTCGGTGGCAAGGGTTGTGGGTTTCAGTTGGCTTAGCTATTTCTTTATTGTACTTGTTTGGACGGGTTTAAGAAAGAATGTGGTAGGTGAATCGTTGATAGTAGGGAGGGTGATTTGTTACAGGCTATTTTTGTTTTTTATGAGTGAGAGGATGGATTTTATGAAAAATTAGTTAAAGTGGGATGCTATGCTTTCTTCTGTGCTTTTGATATTTGGGGATGGGGTAGGGTTTTTATTATGTCTGAATGCCCATATGTCTGTGCATTCATATTTAAGAATTGTAATGCATGGTTCTTCTGTAATATTGTAATTAATATTTTTCTAATTGGGATTTATATAATTTCATGTACTTATCATCATATCTGTAAAAGTGGATTAAGTGCTCATTGGCTTATGAAGCACTATATTGAAGAAAGTGGTTCATTTATATGACTCAGTGATGCAGAGGGATGGAGCCCTGACTGCCACAGAGGGGACCACACTTTTGATTAGCAACTCTCACACTGGAAGAGCCAGACAGTAAGGGAGAGGAATGAATGGGGTTTGGCATGCTTTCCTCTTCTAGAGAAGTGGAAGGTTGTATGCTTGATGAGCACACTGGGATGGTGCGATTTCTCTGGTGGAGATCTGTAAACGACCTCCTATGCTTAAGGAAGGTGTTTAGGACTGCTTGACACCAGGATCCCTTACAGAAATGAAGGGGCAATGATGTAGGGCAACAGGAAAAATAAATAAAATAAAATAAAAAATCTTGAACCAGCCCTGATGGCTGACTAAATGATGGCTGTTCTCCACCAGCTGGAGCTCTTGTTTCTGAGCGAAAGGATAGGTTTGTAGGCAGTAGGCAGAGAAGAGGCTGATGATAAGTAGGTAGCACTGGTAAAAAGAAAAAAAAGTCTTTCAGTCTGTTCCTGGAACTGTGGCCACTGTAGAATGCCTTTCTTCATGGACATCCATCTGCTGATAATGGTTGGAGTTTTCACATTACGATTTTTACTTAAGAAACAAACAGTGAAGAGGATTTCAGTATATGCACCATTGGTCAACCTTTAACAAAGTTTGAATTTTAATAGACTATGGAACTTACCTGTTCACGAAATATAAACATTCTGTAAATAAGTTATGAAGTATTCTAGATGTACATATATATATATATATATATATATATATATATATATATATATATATATATATATATATATATATATACATATATATAATGTATACCTGCAGCGATGATGCATGTTCCACAATGTTTAGCTGAAGGCAAAAAAAGGAAGTTGTAGTAAGGCTGCTGTTGCAAGGGTTGGTATCTGAATAAGCTTCAAACATTACCTGTTTCAGAAGCTAACCTGATTATTTATTCTCATTTATTAGAAAAGGCAGCTATAAGTGGAAAAGTGATCTGAATGCTCACTGACCACTGCATAGTCTGCATTGTTGGAGGTAACAGTCCAGTTCCTAGTAGGCAATAACACTTGTCTCTAAGTGGTTGCAGTTTGCATGTATTACAATGGATATGATACTTATTTGTATTCATCGGGAGAGAAAAGTGAAATAAAATTGTCTTCCTGCACAGCTGGTAATCTGAGTTTTAGGAACAACCTGTGAGAAGAAGGGTCTCATGCTGGAGCAAATGCTGAGTAGGGGATAGTCTTTTGTCTTTCCTGGAAGGAAGATATGTTTTTCTGCTGCAGAATTACCATCTGTCAGAGACTACTATTTCCTGGGCACAAAGAGAATCAGAAAGGGCAAGCTTGGGAACAGATACTTGCAGTGCAAGTCACAGGAAGCATGCTGACAATTTTTTGTTTTGCATGGTATGCACTGAATGCCATGCATGCATCCAGTCATACTAGAACAGATGAACAGATAGGCATATGTAAGCAAAAATCCCTATTGCTGCCTTGTATATGACAGTGGGGCTGCTGTTTATTGCTGTTTATAAGCCTGTGCCTCTCCCTATGTCCTGAAGGGGATGTAGAGCATTTAAGCTGACAGAGGGTCTCAAGGGAGTTTGAGGCTAGTGGCCAGGTGAGAAATATGAAAAGAAAACCAAGCTTTGAAAATGAAGGCCAAAGCTGAAGGCCTTGCATCTGACCTCAGACTGGCTATGCCAGCTAATAGCAACCATAGCAATAAGACCCACCAGTGGGCAAGTCTAGTCTGCTTCACACAAAAACATCACCAATGACTAATATGGCTGACTTCAGGAAGCAGGCAGGAGGTTAATATCCTTAACAGTGTATATGCCAAGCAGTATGTCAGAGAATGTTAGAATAATGAGCTAATAATCCCAGACACTGAGAATGGGTTGGAGAGTCATCCAAAAAAATCATGCAAGTATATGTAAATAAATCTGTGAGCAGTAGTTAGATAAGCTAGCATAATTTAAAATTCACTTTTAAAATGTTGTTACAGAAGTTTGCATAAACCCATTTAAACTGTTGTTAGCATAAGTTTATATAAACCCATGTAAACACAAACTGGGTTATTCTGCAAATATTGCTTATGCTTGATAATTGTTTCCACTTATATTGCATTAGAAAAGGTGGCACAGGGACTAACTGGCAAAAGTACTTAAAGTTTGTGCATTTTTTTGCATTTTAAATATTTTGTTTGAGGTGGGTGTAGCTTTCTTTTTTTTCACCTCTTAATTCTAAAAAATTGAAAACTATGCAGTCGTCTGGAGACATGTTATTCCTAGGCTTCTCTGTTGTACACCTAGTGTTGCACCACATTACCCCAGGAATAAAAAGCTTGTTCTCCTCATAAATTACTTCAGTTAGCTGCATTAAAGGCTGAAAGCAGTCTGCCACAATGTGCACTGGTTGGGTGGGAGGGAGCGCATTTCTCCTCTTAGGTTTGTTAGGACTGGAGGAACTAACTTGTTAAAAAAAAAAAAAAAAAAAACTACTAAGCATAACAAGAGCGTCAGTTGGTATTATTAACTACTGGTCCAAAAACAGCTCAGTTTCTTTTCTGAGCAACATCTTCATGCTGAGATTCTGTTGCTATTTTTAGAAAGGTATGCTCTGGTTCAACCCTTGAGGAAAGCTGGAAACCTCACTGCATGTTAATATACATTGGATGGATTGGGAGGGGATGTTATGCTAGGAGAAAGGGATCAACCAATAGTAACAGAGAGTCCCTTTCTCTGGTTCAAGCAGTTCCCATGACAACCAACATTCAAATATGTGTGAAGCATAACAAGACAGTTGGATTTTCTTTTTCTTCCACTCTTGAACAATCCTTCAATAATTGTAGGGAAAAAACTTTTCATTTGTCCCTCATGTTTTTAACAGATTGACAGAGGAAATTGTAAATTACATCAGATTTCCAACACAGAACTGTGGTACTGGAAGTCATTATTTTGCAAGTAAACAGTTACTAACATTAAGCCACACAGATAATGCTGATCTGCAAACACAATGACAGCTGGTGCTCTGATAAAAGGCAGAGCCACTTGTTTCACCGACAAGGCTATAAACATGGGCAAATATGCAAGACATGAAAAAAATGTTTCATTTCCAGCAGGGAAAGACAGTAGGTTATTGTATGTTATCTCAGAAAAGGCTGGTGACGAGTATATTACAGTGCAAGGGGGAATGATAGTTTACAAAATGAACTGAGGATGTCTGTGACAGGAAGTGTGATATTTCAAGTCGCTGACAAATTAGAGAAGGTACTCAACTCAGTAACTTAAAGTGCAGTTTTGCAGGTGCCTAGGATGTAGGTACAAAGTTGCCAATAAAGGGCAGCTGGTTGGTCCATTTTCTGCAAGAACATTTGTACCAGGTTCTGAAAAAGTTGAACTTGAAACAAAACCACAAAGGCTGGATGGGTACAGTGGAAGAAAAGGCCCGTCTTTAGCGTTAAAAAGTTTTTTATTACACTTTCATCTGAAATGAATTCTTAAGAAAACAGATACTCACAGCAAAAACCCTGAGTTTAAAAAATAACACCAACCAATCACATTACAATTTCAATAACAATAATAGAATAATTAGATTAGATTTATAACTCTTGAAATCTAAAATTTGTGAAAAACACACAGAAGCAGACTTCCAAAACCTATTTAATGGAAATAAAATGAAGCCTCTGGTAACCGCTTTCATCCACACAATGTATAGACTTCTTCAGAATAAAAAATACTTCAAACAGTCAGCTTAAATACGCATGACAAACTCCACCCTTGCTTGTTTCTCTGTAGAGAACTAATAACTTTCTGGAGCTTCTAAAATTTAAAGAAATAGTATGAAACACCAATAAAAAATCATCATTAGAAAGTAATGTTACACATACACCAGTAAAATGACTACCCATCTAACAAACAGTTAAAGCCTTTGGTTATTTGTGAAAAAAATATATATCCTATTACTTAGCGTTTAATCTTTTGTCCCTTGAAAAATACTTAATATTTCTGGTTTCATTTACTCCAGGAAATTTATCTGCACTTAACCTGACTTGCTATTTAGTTTCAGTGCTTTCCAGTCTGTTTTTATAACTTTCACCCATCATATCACAGGGAAAATGTATTACAGAGAATTAAAAAAAAAGTTATATCACTCGCAAAAAATTGTGCTTATACAAAATATTAATATCCCTAACCTTAATGGAGTATAAATATTCTTTGATCCTTTTTTTTTGTAAGCTACGAGTGGTCATTCCTGTGTAGTATGCCTGGCAACAAGAATAAATCCCTATTTGCACAATTCCTGTTGACTTATATGTGTCTTCCTACAGTATGAATAGTGTAATTTAAATGTTCTATGTAAACAAATGGACTCACATAAATGAACCGGCAAACTTTGCAGGATGTTCATCGTGTTTCACTGTTGCAGTCATTACCCTTGGGTTATCCTGCTGGCAGGCTACCCGCAGTCAGCCTGAATTCCAAAGTCCTAGTCCAGACGTCAGTGCACCAGGGGTATAAAAGATGCAGCTGACACCATTTTCTTCAGTCTTTCTTGCCGCATGGTGCCCGAAGCAAAAGCAGTTCGCAAGTGCCGGTTGGCCAACTCCTGAGATTTTCAAATCCGAATTTCAGAACCAAAGTCTTCATTAAAGCTAAGTACCCCGTTGGGGAAACTTTTTTCTTGCTCCAGACCGATGTCAGAAAAAGTTAACAATTGTATTTCTTGTGGGAAGCAAATACCTCATAAGGATTTTCACTCTTGCTGTATTCCTTGCCTAGGCCCTGACCATGACGTTGCTAGCTGTCGGTTTTGTGCTAGATTTAACCAAAGCACTATTAAGCGTCGGTTCGATTTTGCATTTCATTACTTTGGCCGAAGGTTTAATTATATAATGCAGTGGGAATAGCCGACGACCGGAGTTTACAAAAAACGCAAGGACAGGGAAAAGGGTTGGCATCCAAGGTCCAAAACCAACGACGAGGCCTCCGTTAGGCCAGTTGCCGGTTCACCGGTTCTCAGTGAGGCGCTTTCGCAGCCCCTGACGCCCGCTACCTCATAGCCACAGGCCGCTTCTGACTCCCACGTGGAGCCGACTGGGCCTCTGGATACTCATGGTATTGGACACTTGGAAATTATTCCCTCAGATGGGTCCAGAGCCGCTGAGCAGGCATCTGCTTCTGAGGGTGTCTTCAGACCTACACAGTTATATGTTAAACCATCTTCAGCTTCAAAGACAAAGACTAAAGCAGCTCTAAAGACAAAGAAACAAGTACAGCATTCTCCTACTCAGACTTCCATGCCTAAAAAACAGATGCTTAAAGTGGCCGAAGACCTAATTACTTTGATCAGGGGTTCCCATCCCCCTCCTGATAAGAGGCCTAGGCAAGAGACAGAGTATGATTCTTCTGATCAGGTTTGTATTTCCTCTGATTCCTCTTCTGAACAGGACTATTCTATTCCTCCCTATGAGGATTCTGATGCTGAAGAATCCATTCCTTCAGCCTCTCCTTCTGAGGATTATTCTTTTGGGGAAACCCTGCATACCATGAGGGAGCATTTCCACTGGGAGAGCCAAGATTACTCAGAATCTAAGAAAAGGCTCAGAGACTTTCTGCTTCTACCTCAGCACAGACCCCTTGCTATTCCACCTGTTCTAGACATTGTAGATGATGTATTTTCAGAGTCCGACCTGTCTCCTGACTCTTTAACCCCTGTACCTGCTAAGCCAGGCAGATACTACAGGGTCCCAGATTCTCATAAATTCCTATATAAAAACCCCGCTGCTGACCCAGAAACTATCTCTCAGGGTCCCAAAGGGGTCAAAGCTTCCACTGCAAAAAACCCTGTCCCCTCTGTAGGGATTCTAGGGCACTGGACAGATGGGGGAAAAACTTTTACACTTCTGCTACCTTGGCTGTAAGGGCTTTAAATTGTCAGTTTCATATGCTTAAATATCAGCAGTACTTAATGTCACTGCTTAAACAGAAAATGTTGACAAATTCTGAATGTTCAGAGAACAAGGAAATGCAGGATTTATTGCATGCAGCAGAACAAGTGGGAAAGCATACTTTGCAATGTGGTTATGGTTCACTGGAGGCCTCGTGCAGGGCCGCTGTTACAGGCTCTGTTATTAGAAGGCATGCTTGGTTAAAGGAACAAAATCTGCCTGATCATGTTAAAGCAAAATTATTAGATGCTCCATTACAGCATGATACTTTGTTTGGTGCTAAAGCAGAAGAGGTGTTAAAGAAAATGGAGGATAAAGTGAAATCCATGCAAACAGTTATGGATTTTTTTTACAGGTACAGCCACCTAGATTTAGCAGAAATTGGCCTTCAAAAAATTGGTCCTTTCCAGTATCAGACAGGCCACAAAGAGGCAGATACAGACGTCCCAGAGGCAGATCTCAGCCCCAAGGCTCATACAGGCCCAAATAATGGGGTGCTCCTACCTCCTAAAGCGGAGAAGACAAATCACAACCTTACAGGAAACAGTCCCAATGACTTTCCTCTGCCAGATCCAAGCACTTTTCTTTTGGCAGCCCCCTTAGGGGGAAAAGTAGCACTTTTCTCACCAAATTGGCAAATGATTACCCAAGACAAATGGGTCTTGAACATAGTGTCCCAGGGCTACATGTTCCATTTTCACACCCTACCAAGGGCAAAAAGTATGCCAGACCTGCCACGCAATCAATGGGCAGAGGCGCAAAAGCAAATTACTGCCTTCATGGACATGAAGGCCATTCAAAAAGTACCACAACAAGAGCAGGGGCAAGGATTTTACTTGAGACTTTTCTTGGTGCCCAGAAAGGACAAAGCCTGGAGACCAATACTGGACCTGTCTATACTAAACACATTTCTGGAGGTTCCAAAATTCAAGATGTTGACTCTGCAGCAGCTACTGCCCATGCTGGGCAAGAAGGCTTGGCTTGTAACTTTGGACCTAAAAGTGGCATACCTGCATGTCCCAATCAGACAATCTTGCAGAAGATACCTCAGATTCATAGCTGGCTCAATGCACTACCAATTCTCTGCACTGCCCTTTGGCTTATCTACTGCGCCCAGGGTCTTCACAAAATGCCTGGCACCAGTAATTGCATTTTGCAGACAAAGAGGAATTCAAATATATCCCTACTTGGACGACTGCCTTATTCAAGCAGAGAACAAAGATATTCTTTTAAAGCATTTGGCGTTTGTAAAAAGATTACTAATTTGCCTAGGGTACACAGTAAACTAAAAGAAATCAAAACTAGTACCCTCTCAAGAGATGATATTCCTGGGTGCAAGCTTAAATACAACTGCCCAGATGGCTTATCTCACGCCAGACAAACAAAGGCAACTGACTTCTTACTTCAAAAAGTTGGCAACAAAGGCCCAGTTATTTGCAAGGAAAATCCTGCAGGCCTTGGGCTTCATGGCATCCTGCATTCTACTAATTCCATATGCCAGACTGCATATGAGGAAACTACAATGGTATCTAAAAAGTGTTTGGACTCAGCATTGCCACAGCCTGGAGACAGTAATCACCCTCATTCCCCGCCTGCAACAGGAGTTTCGATGGTGGGCACAGGCCTGTCACCACAACAAGAGTCTGCCATTCACTTTACCCACAGCTAGACAGACACTGACAACGGATGCATCGGATTATGCCTGGGGGGGCCCATATGGCAGGAAAATGTATTCAGGGCACATGGCCTGCAAGCCAGATGCATCTTCATATCAATCAAAAAGAGATGCTAGCTGTTCAGAATGCCCTGACAGCTTTCAAGGATCTACTTCATCCAGGACAGCTACTGATAAAGACAGACAATACTACGGTCATGTGGTACATAAACAAGCAGGGAGGCACACATTCCTATCCCCTCTGCAGACAAGCAATGACCTTGTGGGACACAGCATTGACTTATCAAGTTCACCTGCAAGCACAATTCTGCCAGGAAAAACAAATACTTTGGCAGACAAACTAAGCAGAAACCTCATGGATCCCCACGAGTGGAAACTGGATCCCCAAGTCTTCAGCATGATAACAAGGACCTTGTGGGACACAGCATTGACTTATCAAGTTCACCTGCAAGCACAATTCCTGCCAGGAAAAACAAATACTCTGGCAGACGAACTAAGCAGAAACCTCATGGATTCCCCACGAGTGGAAACTGGATCCACAAGTCTTCAGCATGATAACAAGGAAATGGGGATGCCCAGACATAGATCTGTTTGCCTCCCCTCACAACTGCCAATTACAGAGATTCTGCACAAGGATTTATCACAAAAAAGCATGGAGAGTGGACGCCCTATCCTTCAGCTGGAAAAACCTAACAGTATATGCCTTTCCTCTACTGCCTCTCCTTCCCAAGGTACTCCTAAAGGTCAGACAAGAGAAGCCAAAAATGATACTGATTGTACCAGACTGGCCACGCCAGCATTGGTGCCCAATCCTAAAGAGCTCGTCTCAAGGTCCAGCATGGATATTGCCTCAAACTTCTCACTTGCTGAACCAACAAAACAATCAGATCCTACACAGCCAACTCAGAACCTTAAATCTGGCAGCATGGTGGATAATGTAGCCATTCAGAACACTCCTCTTTCAAAAGCTGTTATGGATGTTATCTTGGAGGCCAGGAGGCCCAGTACAAGAAAATCTTATGCAGAAAAATGGAAGAGATTCTGCGCTTGGAACCAGGAATAAGGCATTGACACGTATGTACCAAATATTCCTCAGATTTTACAATACCTAACTGAGATGCTGGACAAAGGCCTTTCTTTTTCATCAATTAAGATTCATGCCTCTGCCATTTCAGCCCATTACAATACGGACCCACCTATCTTTTCTCATCCTTTAATAAGGCAGTACCTCAGAGGGGCCAAAAACATCAGGCCTCCAAGGAGAGCATGGGACCTCAATTATGTCTTGGAAAAACTCACACTGCCTCCTTTTGAGCCAGCTTCTACAGCTGATATAAAATTCTTATCCTGGAAAACAGCTGTGCTCCTAGCAATAACCTCTGCAAGATGAGTCTTGGAGTTACAAGCACTCATGGCTGTGGAACCTTTTATCATTTTTCATCCAGACAGGGTTTCTCTGATGACAAACCCAACATTTATGCCTAAGGTGGTGTCCAGTGTGGCCCTCAACCAAACCATTCACTTGCCTACCTTTTATCCAAACCCACAGAACAAGGGTGAGAAAATTCTGCATTCTTTGGACATACACAGGCAGCTACGCTTCTACTTGGACAGAACTAAAGCTTTCAGAAAGACTGATCAACTTTTGGTGTCATATGCTGCAGGATCACAAGGAAAGGCTGTCTCAAAAAACAGACTATTTCTAAATGGATAGGTCATTGCATCCATTTCTGCTATTCTCGGCATGGCAAATCAGTGCCTAAGGGCATTAGGCCTCATTCTACCAGAGCAGCAGCCTTCCTCAGAGGAGTACCAACCAAAGACATCTTAGAGGCTGCAACTTGGAGTTCAGTGCACACTTTTACAAAGCACTACCACTTACCGCTTTACTCTAAATCCAGAGCAGGCTTTGCCACTGCAGTTCTGCAGGGCCTCATAGCCTCTTCTAATCCTATTTAGCTCAGCCACCCATCCTCAGTTTTGGGATTCAACCCAAGAGTAATAACTGCAACAGTGAAACACAATGAATATAGTACAGTTGTGTACCTACCATAAATGTAGATGTTCGAGTGTATTCACTGTTGCAGTCCAGGTTACCCTCCCACCGTCCCCCTTTTCTTTTGCTGGAGTTTATCTGTACTTCTCTATTCTATACAATCTATGTGGTGTGTTTGCTTGTAGAAGAAGGAAATGTGTCTTTACTGCATGTATGTTTATTGGCATAATATATTTAGCCTACCCTTTTGGGGGCACCTGACATCTGGGGCAAGAAAAACTGAAGAAAATGGCGCCGGCTGCAGGTTTCAAAGGTGTACATTCCCTTATTTTTAATTTTATAAGGTAAACTAACATCTGTTTGATCATTTTCTAACATGTTTTTTAAAACTAATATTTCTTTTGTAAACTAATGCCGGTTCCTTACTAAGTATTTTAAACACATCTGAATTACTTTTCTTTCTTACACTGTGTAGAGCTGCACAAACACTGTAAACATCATGGCATGATAATTACAGCATAAGCAGCTGAATTGTATGCTAATCAACTAATCAAAGATTGATGAACTATTGAACAAGCTGTAAAACAACTGTGCAGACTCAGTGCTAATCTTTCCTGCGAATTCCAAATCCTATTGGAATACAGCAACAGAAACTAGGCTATACAGAAAAAATGTTAGGGGCTGCTGTTAATTTATTCATTTGGGAGGGATGTATACATTACAAAAACCTGTAAGAAGAGGATCGTGCAAAACAGAATCACAAAAACCGATATACTAAGCACTAAATCAGCTATGCAGCCTGATCATCAGACAAAAGACTTGTGTATCCCTGAATCTAAAAGATAGAAAACAGGGATATGGCACAGTTATCATTTGCACAGGTTTTTTTTTTTTTGGGGGGTAAGTAAGATAAACAGGCAGACATCTGGATAAAGTATCAACTGGCCACTGACACAAAATGAGCTTTAAGCCTCACATCTGACCCATGTAAGTATGTGTGTGTGTGTGTGTGTGTGTGTCTGTATGGGCACTCCAGATGAAATTGGTGTGGGAGTGTCTGCAAGAACATACCCAAGCACTGTGCTAGCTATACGTCCTGATATGTCAAGACAGGTGTGAGCCATGTGTGGTAGAAACAACATTATTGATGTCTGCTGGATGAGCTCTCCTCATGAGTACACCTAGGACCACGACCCCATAGCCTGCACATCCGCATGTGGACACGTCAGTCACTGATGGAGCAGTGGAAGTAGTGTCACTATGGGAGTGTGATCATGAATGGCCACTTTGGGTAACATCAAATGATGTGGCTGACCTACATCCACTTGAATGTTGTCCCCCTCCCAGTAGATGTACCCTCATAGACACCGCCTGTTCCAGCATGTCATTCATCTGATGCATTGAATTGGCAACACAGTGGAGGCAGTCATGCATGTCAGCCTGTGCCACATTTATAATGCTAAGCATTTCCACAGAGGCCCTATTGGAACTTGCTTGCGTCTTCATGATGACCCTAAACATATGTCGAGAGGCACAGAAAGACACACCAGGATCAGGTGGAGGATGGACAGCAGGCCCTCCTACGAGCACCCCTAACAACCCTCCTGTGTGGAACCTTGCCCATACTTTGGCTACAACCAGAGTCAGTAGGCACTGAAGCCACAGTAACCACACTACAGTGATCTAGTGTCTCACCCTCCACCTGTCCAATATCTGAGGGCTCACTGGAATGGGTTTGTATAGGCCTACTGTCTGTGTCCAATGGAATTACAGGAGATGGCTCAATGTCAACCCCAGTGTCAGATTCAACCTGTGAAACCCCCAACTGTCTGTGTTTGGCCACCATCACCATCATCATCAGAGTCTGCCAGTACTCTGGCATAAGGTGGTAAGAGTCATAAACTTCCACTGTCAGGACCACTTGTGATAATAAGCAACAAACACAGGAAAGAAATTAGTAGCTACACTGCTACAGTTCAATATATGTTAACAAGCTAACACTGGTGCCACTATCACAGATGGTATAGCAATATACACACAGTCCTGACAACCACCTCACACATATGATAAAATTAATATTTGTGTGAAATGCTCATCACTACTGAAATTAAAATGTTTAGCTTACCATGTGCAGATGACTCCACACTTGCTAGGGAAGATGGTCCTGGAAAAAGTTAAGCAAAATGTATGGACATCATCATCACAATAACGCGGGTAAAGATTTTGGCCTTTATATTTCCTTTAACAATGCATTTAACTGAAACGCGGATGACACTTCCACCCCAAGCCCATGTGTAATGAACCAAAATGTCTTGTTAACTGTATCAGTTTATAAGTAGACTCCCCCCCCCAAAAAAAAAAAAATTAAACCAACTTAACTGTTGCTTTCAGTATTTTACTATACAAGAAATATTTAAAAATTGACATGTATAAGCCTACCTGGAAGCTCCTCCTGGGATGTACTTGTCCTACCTGAAACAGTAGCACCAACATCAATCACATGCTGTTGTGCACTTTCCAATGAGCTCCCTGGATCCCTGACAATATAGAGGAACTCTTCATTTGGTGCAAGTGGTGGCTCTGTATCAGCCCCCCCCCCCCGGTAGTAGCTGTACACAGGCTACTGCAGCTGCTGTCCTCCAAGCCAATGAAATCATGCCAGTGGCTGTATGACACACCTGATCATATGCCATTCTGCATCCCCCAACAGCATTCATGTCATTCACTATCTGGCTCCAAATTTGCATTTTCCAGACATATCCCTATGCCCTCTCTCAAACAAAAAGGCACCATGTTGCTGAAATGCTTGGAAGATTATGTTGTTTTCTGAGTCACTGAAGGGGGGTTTGTGGGAATTGGGATGCTTGGGTGTCATAGTCCTAGATGATATAAAACACAAAAGAAGGATACTGCACATAAATATCACACAAATAAAAGTCCTGCTTAGATATAACAAATATTAGTTTTTCAATTTCAGTTATTCAAATGTAAAAAAAGGGCTATGTGGCTGTAACATATCCCAGCCAAACACAAACCAAGGTTTGATCCAAAACAAGGAGTAACAATAGCAAAGCAAACCTCTATAAAACATTTTGGTTGTTCCAACACAGAATGGCTCCACCACCCCCAAAACAGCAGGCAAGTGACATTTTTGTACAAAACAAAGGAATAAAACATCAGTGAATTGTTTTAACTGCGATCAAACTGTCCCAAAACATGGGTTCACAATTACCACAGAACAGTAATTTTTATCCAGTTGCCAGTCACGTCTACCTGTGCACAGCACTCCCCTAGAGGTGTCTAAGGGCCATCCTAGAAGGCTAACATCCCTGTGTCATTAACAATGTAGCACATTTAAGTTTCACTTAAATAGCAATAGAACAGTGTAAAGAAAAAACAGTTGTAACATTAACACTTGTAATGAAAGTTAATAAGACTGTGCATCTGGGAGAATAAAATGCCTTGACAAAAATGCCTATGCCATCAGTAAACTTCTAAGAATGCATACAGATAAAAGTAGTATTTGATATATATATATATGTATATATATATATATATATATATATATATATATATATACACACACACACACACACACACACACATACGCATGTCCTAGTGATGTGAACAAATCCAATATATAACTGAAAAATGCAATTATACCTTAGCAAGATCAGTAGTCTTCTGTGCAGATAAATCCAAAGTAATAGCAGTCTTCTTTTATGTTATCCACATACACTGTTTTCCACACCTTCAGGTTCCTAGCTACACATTTCCCTTTTTATAGTGTAGATTCAGGCCTGTGAGCATAGTGAATATGCAAATGAGGTGTATACTCATTAGAATTGCTGAATCCCGAATCCTTGGCTCTGTGTAGCAGATGCAAGCATAGTGCAGGCATTCACTCAGTGTTTGTTGCGAGTGGATTGCAACTGTGAATGATTACTGATATGGAGAAGGAAAACACAACAGTTCAGACTCCCAGACAGCCTTTCCTTTGGGGAAAATGTCATCCCCACTAATTATCACATTAATAACAACATACTAAGCATGCAATCAGTAGTGAGGGACTTGGACACCCAGGTTGATAGCAACCTGACTTTTGACCACCACGTTACCTCCATTGTACGGAAGGCTTTCTACATGGCCCATCTCATAAATAAGGGTATTTCATCCAGGAACAAGGAGATCATAACATCCCTGCACTCCTCCCTTTATCAGACCCATTATCAAGTACAATGCCTCCTTCAGCATGTACCTTGCCAAGCACATGCAGCAGTTGGAGAGACCACAGAGGTTCCTGACCAGGAAAATCCAGCGTCTCAAACACCTATCATATATATAGATAAGCTGAAAGCCCTGTCCCTGTACTCAGTCTCATACAGACTGTTCAGAGGTGACCTGTGTTTGGCATACAAGGCCATTTCAGACCCAGCCTTGATGGAGTTGCTGCATATCCGTAAGGCAAACTCCACTTGCGCAACCCCCATGCAAGGACTTAACCTGGTCTGTGACATAAATAGAACTTGTTGGCATGATAGATCTGTGTCCCAAAGACTCCCCCATCTGTGGAATAGACTCCTTCTCCATGTCAAGCAAAGTACATCTCTAGCCCTTTTGAAGAGGAACCTGGTTGACTGGATGGGAAACGGAAAATACACCCCTGAGATCCCACCTCTGTCTCTGCTGGATGGGGAAACAGGTGCTAACTTTCAGGGAACATGGGCGAAATTCTTGGCTAGGCTTATAAGGGCCTCCAGGCCAGTAGTCTAGTATCATCCTGTGAACTTATCCAGTGGGTGTATCAGCCAGTTTAGACTTACAAAGTGTAAAAGTAATTGTGTCAAGGTTTTACATATAAGTAAGCAGCACACATTTGACAGTTTCTGTTCACTAATATCCAACCTCCCCTGCATTTGTTGAAAACTGTATATTACTGCCATTTAATATTATCGCTCATTTTAAGGACAGTAATACAAAATACCTTACAGACTGCATGTCTCAGATTACTGCTCAGATAAGAGAAGAATGAACACCATACAAAGATAAGACAAAGCTACATTTCTGCAAACAGTATTCATTAATAGTTGTGTGATCACTCATTGCACTACATCTGAAATTAACACATGTACAAAAAACTCAGAAGTGTACAAGTGCCATATGTCTTGTTAATACTGTGGATGATTTTAGACTTGCTGCTATGCCCAATGATTTACATTCATTGGTTTGAGAGTTCAAATTCAGACTTCTGTAAAAATCTTTCATTCTGCATTTCAAAAGGATACATTTTTGCATTTTTTGCTTTCCGGTGCGCAAATGCTTCCAATGTAGAAGAAAATGATTTGTCTTGTATGCTTATGTTTGAATCTCACATTGTAAAAATTAATTTTGTGTGTAAAGCCACACAAAAATGTGTTAGGTCATAAAATGTATGCCCCCAGTACGTGTCTGCAAACTTAAATCACCTAACAGTTACAGCAGCAAACAACCCTCAAACTAATGCCAAGTGTCATCTTACCCTTCCAGTTTTAAAAACTGATTTCCTCTCTATTTGGCAATGTTATCTTCAGCTTAACATTGTGCAAACAGGGTTGGCATTGTTGTTGAGGTTTGCCCACTATCAGTAAATGCAATAACAGGTATTGGCAGGAAATCCTTGTTAACTATTGCTGTTTTCCCTGGTCGGACATGTCTTGTGGTAGAAAGGAAGGCACCCATTTTAGGGTGCTGAGGAGTCCAAAGTCTTCATTGGACTCCTTATAAAATGCCACAGCTGATGGCTCTTGCAAGGGACTATACTGGCTCCCAGTCAAAGTCTGAGGTATGGAATTGTCTGGCGAAGGCTGCCTTCAGTGCAACTAACAGTCCAAGCACTGGAGAACGTGTAGGGATCACTTTAATGATCTGAAAAGGCGCAAGAGGGCTGCACCCAACCAGTGGCTGAATGAGTTCAGGACTGGTAACATCCCACAGTTGTGTATGTATACTGATAAAGAGAATTTATAGTAGATAGAAAGATGCATATAGGCAAGACTGTTATGCATAATGCTCTTCTCTTGTTCTCTTCTCTTTATTCCATAGCCAACCAAGAGAATATGCTGAACAGAGATGCCCATGCTGAGTGTCTAGGGAGACTGAGAGAAGCAAAGGGGTATGTATGCAGCACGACAGAGCTATTATTTTAGCTAAATTATTGCTTTTCTGTACAGTTGTAGCAATGTAAGCATGTCTATCCTAACTGTAAAAGCAAGCATACATGCTTCACTCTGTAGCGCAAGCCAACTTTAGAATTCAAGTGTAATACTGTAGTCAGACGCTGTGGGTTCGAATTCCACAAGTAACAAATGTATAGTAAAATCCTTTTAAAATATTACATTATTTAATTTCAACACAAGTGGCATAAATGCCATGCTGTTAACTTAAATAATTGGACCAAGCATATGTGCAATATATGTACATTGCAAGGATTACTTATAATTTGTTGTTGTTAAGAATTATACTTAAATGTAAAAGCAGGTATAAAATATTTTAGTATTGTGATAATGCATTTTATATTACATATGATGTTACTAATTGTATGCTTTTTTCCTCTTAACCCAGCCCTTATCTCTCTATTTTTTCTATGTATTGTCAAAATATTTCCATGTCATCCACAAATCATAAAATGCTTTACAGCACAGGGAGACATGCCAAGCCCCATGGCTCAGCCTACCCCCTCTCCACTGGCTGCTGCACCAATTACCAGCACATCTGAGACCAAACCTGGCAGTACTGCCTTTGCTGCCCCTGCCCTACCTAGGCCTGTCACATGAGGTAGCTCTACCCTGGCAGCTGGTGCTGCAGTACCCTCCGGGAGTAGTGGCAGAGGTTGTGATTTTATTGCCCATCACGAGATGCCAGGGTTGGTGCATAGGGTTGTGCACAGCACCACTGGTGCACTCCTACACCAGATGGAGAGGCTGCCCTCACTTGTCCTTGGGAGAAGACCTCAAGTTCTCCAACAGCCAGCATAGTAAGAGGACAGTGATGACAGTCCTGCAGATGAGGACTAGATTCCACTGCCCCCATGTTTGATGGGCATGGGCCTTTTTTTCCCTTCCCTAGCCCCAATCATGTTGTCCTCAACCTGAGTCCATTATTGTCCCTGTGTCTTGTTTGTCATGTTTGTTTTCATCTGCTTCCTCACCTACCTTGCTTACCTGACCCAGAAATACCTACATCCCTTAACCAATATTCCTCTCTTACTGAAGTGAAAAAATGGACATCTGTCCCACACAAAAAAATATCATCACATACATAGCTCTCCACTTCAACACAAGTGTCATCTTGACACACTTTTTTCGGTCCAGTTGGCTATATAACATGGTTGTGTTGTCACCCCTCTTTGTTGAGGTGACAGTCCAAATTCAGCTAATATTCTGTGCATGTTTTCATTTTACACTGCTGAAGAAGTGGATAGCTATGCTTCTTTCTTACCTCCCTGCTACATATTCCTGTATTGCTTTCCCTTTGTTCTTCCCCCTGCCTGACTCCCTTTTCACCACTTTCCTGTCTATCCCATTTTAACACCTTTAATTTGGACAAAAAATAGAATCACACACAACAGTAAAAAAATGCAGCCCTTCACCTTTTGTTGTCTGTATTTGCACAGAGTTTGACATCATGCACCAATGCCAAGAGACAGTGAATGTTATGTGGTTACCTTCTTGTAATGCCGCTTAAACATGCTGCATTAAGGTAACACACAGTAAATGTAGAATAAAGAATTATTTTATTGCAGTATAAATGCATATTTAAAACTATTAGATAAACCTGGATTCGAAACCTATATCATCTGGGCTCCAAAACAAAATGTGTCAGTGCATTTGCACCTGCTGCCACAGAGTCATCTAAGCAGCAGGTATGTTTCATATACTCAGTCAGAACTCTCATATTTTATCAATGAGGCAGAGGTTCACTTTTGCTCACTGCTTAATTATGAGTAAACATGCAAGGGAGTAGAAATGTGCATCTCGCATGTGCAAATACTTTGTCTTCGACCCTGCAAACCAGCTGCTCAACAGTGTGCCATTGAAAGTTTACATTAACATGTATTACTAATGTTTACTGTTCATTTAGTCTTCATGCCATGAAAGTACATGTAAAAACACAAAAAAGGGAAGACAGTTTTTAAGGAAAGCGCACATATTTACACTGTAGCCATGAGTTACCTCCACTCATGCACTTCAAACTTGCCCTCTCAGTACTTATTCATAAATATATCAACTACACTACAGAAATAACTAAATGCTTTCTTATATAAAATGCACATCTTTATAATGATAGTAGACATTCAGATTTCCCAGTACTTGTAGTAATGTGGATAGCTGTTTGCAAACCTGTCTTTTTAATGTATACCTGCACAGTGGAAACACAACAGCAAATGCTACAATTTGCACATTCCTCAAACTGGTAACATGCAGATCTTTAATATCTTGACAGTTGTACATGGTTAGCTATCCATTTTAGAGAGGCCTCCCAACATCTTTTCTCAAATACCTAGTGCTGATATCATCCACAATAAATTGCCCTGCAGCCTTGTAAAAGTCAGACGTGTACTGTGGTTCCTGCATTAAGTTCTGAGTTCTCTAGTCTGTGTACTTAGGTAAGGGTTCTAATCTCCCAACAGTCATCTGGTGTGCGTGTGTGTGTGTGTGTGTGTGTGTGTGTGTGTGTGTGTGTGTGTGTGTGTGTGTGTGTGTGTGCGCGCGCGCATGTGTGTACGCGCACTTGGTTGACAGAGTATTTTACACTAGCATGTGGGACACTGCGATTACTATCTTCTCCTCACCAGACACTGCTGATGTCAACATATATAAAGTTTATAACGAACAAACTAGGCAAAAAAAACACAAACGAACCAAACGAAAAAGGAAAACCAACAGCTTGCAGCTAATACTGAATGGAAGTCCCAAAAACAAAACTTCTGCTTTAACATAAAAACAGTTTAATATACAAACTTTCACGTTTTCGTCACTCTTAGTAAGGTAACATCTTCAGAAAACAAATGAACAACGGCTACAAAGTAACCGCCAAATTTAAACTTTGTTGCATAAAATCATGTGACAAGCGCAAACAGTAGCTTAAAGGTAAAGAGGTCAAATAATTTATGATAACCTGTGATAACAGACTTTGTATCAAAACCACTTGTTTAAAAAAACAGAAATGTTTTCTAAATATTTTTAAAGTATTATTGAAATGTTTTTAGAGTATTAAAATATTGTTAAAATATTACTTAAATTCAATACCACCAACTCTTAAAAACAAATACATAAAATCTGTTAAGTAACAACAGAATGTAAAAGATGTGTGTACTTTGAACAGTTACCAAGGCAAACCTGCTGAAGATAGAAATCACAAAAAAGACATAACACTCTAGTAGTGAGTCTACAAAATCATTAATTATGTCCAGCAGCTTGAACTGAATTTATCTCATAAGATTTCTTAATTTAAGCAAACATAAAATATTGCAATTCTTGTTGAGGCCAGGAAAAGAGAATGCATTAAGTGCTAATTGCCATTCAAGTTCACGAACCTCTAAAAGTACTGAATAAGGACCTCCCCTAGTATCAGGTAGTAACTGATCTATAGCCTGAAAAGCAAAAGTATGTCCTTCATTTAAGGAAATATGGTTTGCTAGAGCATTTTCTTTTTTGTTTTTGTTAATTGCATAAGAATGTTAAAATTAGCACTTAATATGTTCTCTTTTCCTGGCCTCAACGAGAATTGCAATATTTTATGTTTGCTTAAATTAAGAAATCTTATGAGATAAATTCAGTTCAAGCTGCTGGACATAATTAATGATTTTGTAGACTCACTACTAGAGTGTTATGTCTTTTTTGTGATTTCTATCTTCAGCAGGTTTGCCTTGGTAACTGTTCAAAGTACACACATCTTTTACATTCTGTTGTTACTTAACATATTTTATGTATTTGTTTTTAAGAGTTGGTGGTATTGAATTTTAGTAATATTTTAACAATATTTTAATACTCTAACAACATTTCAATAATACTTTTAAAAATATTTAGAAAACATTTCTGTTTTTTTAAACAAGTGGTTTTGATACAAAGTCTGTTATTACAGGTTATCATAAATTATTTGACCTCTTTACCTTTAAGCTACTGTTTGCACTTGTCACATGATTTTATGCAACACAGTTTAAATTTGGCGGTTACTTTGTAGCCATTGTTTGTTTGTTTTCTGAAGAAGTTACCTTACTGAGAGTGACGAAAACGTGAAAGTTTGTATATTAAACTGTTTTTACATTAAAGCAGAAGTTTTGTTTTTGGGACTTCCATCCAGTATTAGCTGCAAGCTGTTGGTTTTCCTTTTTCGTTTGAAACATATATGAAGTGTTGTCCAACAATCTCCAAGTCAGACTTGTGCTGTGGCTCTTGTGTTAAATATGGAGTTCTTTAGTCTGTGTACTTAAGTAGGGGTTCTGTTCTCACTGCAGTCAACTGGTGTGTGTGTGTGTGTGTGTGTGTGTGTGTGTGTGTGTGTGTGTGTGTGTGTGTGTGTGTGTGTGTATGTGTTCACTTGGTTGACATTAGAAAGTGCATTTTACACCAAAATGTGGGATACTGCTATTACCTTCTTCCTCTCAGCAGACCCTGCTGATGTCATCAACTATAGCTGTTTTGCAGGCATGTTTTGTTAATGTCACAGGCTAGGTTAAGATCCCTAGAGCGAGTGACTCTTATGGCATTAGATTTGCAGATGTGCAGTATTTCCATCAGGGCAAGGTCAGAGTTTGGTGTTTAGGCAAGACAGAAGTCACCAATCAGCAGCCTATACAATACATAGTACAGTGAAAGGGCTTTCAGTCTATCCACATATGTCATGGCATGGTTTGTACGCCTTATATTTTCTTGTTGAGAAACCCCTGTAGTCTCTCCAGCTGCTGCAGTTGTCGGGTAAGATACATGCAAAAAGGAGCATACATACATACATGCACGCATACAATTATTTCAAGCACAGACATTAATGCCCATCTAGCTTGCCAGTATGCTAAAACACTTGTTCCCATAGTAAATGTCCAGGCTGTTCTTAAAAATGTCTAAACTAGTACTTGCTTTAATGTAATTTGGCAGACTGTTCTATGCATCAGCTACTTTGTCAGAGAACTAGTTAATACACTTCTCACGCGTATAGAATCTACATAGGTTGTCTGATGATTCACTAGTAATTTTTGATAACCCCAAACATTCCCAGATTTAGTTGTTTTTAAATGACCTATATACCTGAATAAAATCTCCTCATAGATGTCTATAAGAGACGCTGTAGAAGTTCAGATATTTTAGTCTTTCATAATAACTTACATTTTCACATCCATGGATGCCCTTGGTATATTTCTGCTGTACTCTTTCTAGTTTACTCATGCTTGTTTTCTTATAGGGTTTCCATATTGTTATTCCATACTCATATTTGGTTGTAATGTAACTACCAAACAATGACTTCATCATTTTTGATTTCCTAGGCTTTATAAATCTTTTTATACAACCTATAGTTCTATAACTATCATTAACCAATTGGTTGATATGATTAGAAAAATTCATAGCTGGATCTATCCATATACCAGGTCCTTAAATGAGTCTACAGTTTCAATCACTGTGTGCTATATTAAATGTTCATCATTCAGTTAGTATCTCCCAAATCTCATATGCGTAGTTTTTGATGTATATATCAGCATATTATTCTCCTGTGCCCAAATGGTCAATTTAGTCAAGTTATTTTGCAGACATTTTTGTTAGAATGTCTGCTACAGTAAAAACATTTATACCCTGACAGAACTGGTTTCCAGTAATTGTTCTTTAACCATGTTTCACAAACAGTAACATCAGTCTTGTGGGAACGTAGCAAATTTTCCAGTAAACAACTTTATTATTAATTCTCCTAGCATTAACAACCATCAGAGATACATCAAATGTTGCTGTGTGTTAACTGTTACATTTTCGACCTGGCAAAAATCCTGCCTAGTATTTTTCAAATTTTGCAAAATATGTGCTGCAAAAATTCTCTTCTGTAATCTTGACAAATGCATGCCATCCTGTGTGAACACGTGTGTGCTCAAAACTACGCTTGGATGCTGTACACATTTCCATTTTTTAAAACAAGATATTTTTCCATGTAGGTGTTTAATCCAAAAAATCTTTTCATTCACAGTGACCTGACTATCCTTTCTGTAGGTGATTTGTGAAAAATATGTCCTAACACCAGTACAAGCTGAACTGTCTAAAAGGGCTGTCAGTTCCCTACTAACAGTTAGAGTCCTTTGCAGATGAGATCATTTGTACCGACATGAATAAAAACAGATCCATACTTCCTTACATTAAGGTGTTCCAAGGCTTGTTTCACAACTTTTATTTTTGCTCCTGGCAAGCAAAACACTATTCGATGTACATTATCTTCTCTGCAAATATAAGTTCCTCTAATAATTGAAAAAAACAATTGCAAGAATATCTTTGCTCACCAGCTTTGAAGAATGTTCATCTTCTAATACAGTAATATCTGCTCTATCAATTGTTACAAAGGATAGATCTTCTTCACCATTAGTCTTACCAAGCTGACTGTTTTCATTATGTATTAAATTCTCATCCAGCTGGCATTGTAAATCCACAGCTTAAGCATTGTACTCTGTTAGTGTATTAGTGGTCTGATGAGGGTTGAGTATAGTGGTGTTATAACATCCTCAGACCTGGATGCAATGTCCTGACTTATGAGGTGCACAACGTAGAGGGCTTTCCTTACGACTGTGGAAACATGATGGTCAAAGTTCATGCCTGTCTCTCACTATACATACCAGACATAGTGGTCATAACTGAGACTTGGCTAAAGCCACACATCAGTGACAATGAAATAATTCCTCCAGGATACAACATCCTAAGGAAGGATAGAAAGGACAAAAAAGGTGGTGGCATTGCTATACTATTCAAGAATCACTTCACAGTGCAGGCATTATGCATAAAGTATCCCTCTGTGGACAATGCAGAAATAATGAAACTCAACTCCAAAAAACGAATAAACTTAATCGGATGCCATACACCTCCCGTAACAATATACCCACTCTGGAAAACCTACTCCATTGGTCCTGTTTATCTCTCCAAAATGAAACCATCATTCTGGATGATTTTAATATTGATTGGCTAACCTGTAACTCTCCTACCCCAACAAATCATATTAACTTCCACAGGTTTACCCAAACCATCCAAATATCAACAAGAATTGAGAAGGCAACTAACAGGGAATCAGTCCTAGACTGGATTCTAACTAATAAACCAGACCACATGTATTTTGCAGGATGCCTCCCATATGGTCTAAGTGACCATCTGCCAACTTTCCTACTACGTTAATGTAATCATAATCCCAAAGGCACTGTCTACCATTCCATTAGAAGCAAAAAGAAGTTTAACCCCATCAATTTCATTGTAGAACTAAAACATTGCAACTGGGCACCCCTGGAATACCTTGATTCAGATGAGACAGTTGCATACTTTAATACCACCTTTCTAGGTATATTAAACCTTCATGCCCCTCCCAGAACCTATGGCTTACCAAAGACACCAAACTCCTCCTCTAAGCCAGGGACAAAACATGGGACCACTGGCATACTCTCAGGTCCCTAGCTGCAAAGCAAAAATATCAGGAGTTTAAGAATAAAGCTATGAAGCTAGTAAAACCTGACAAGATTGATTACTACTCCAGCCTTCAAATCAAGCACCATCACCCTCAAAAATTTTGGGCAGCCATTAATAAATTACTACTGTCAGGCAAAAGTGGTACTCCCTCTCCCACCCTAGTAAATAAATCAGAGAGCATTGCTACTCAATTTAACAAATTCTTTACTGAGACAATTTTAACCCTAGCCACCAACAAAAAAATCACCATAACCCTCCCTCCTTTGAACCCTTCACTCCTCACACAAATAGTGCCTTCCAATTCTGGCCGGTCTATAGATAGGATAAAAAAAATACCTCAAAAAACTAAAGCCCACTACTTTGGCTTCTGAAAAATTACCAGGGGAATTCCTAAAAATTGCTGCCAATGCAGTGCCCTACCCTATAGCCATACTAATTAATAGATCCCTTTCAGAAGCCATTGTCCCCAAAATTTGGAAAATATCTCATATAATCCCCCCTACATAAAGGAGGTAACTCCACAGAACTACAAACTACCGACCAATAGTGATACTATCCCTTTTAGCAAAAATACTAGAAAAGTGCATACATTTCCAAATGATAGACTACTTGCATACACATAAACTGGTGTCAAACATTCAGCATGGCTTTCGCCCCTTCCATAGTACCACCACTGCCCTTTTTGTCCTTCACCAATATAGTAAACACTCATAGAAACAACAGCAAATATATTTCTGCCACCTTTCTTGACCTGTCAAAGGCATTTGATATGGTTAGACATGACATACTTATCAAAGAACTATCTGAATGAACACTATCTCAGCCCTCCATAGCCTGTTTCCAAAGCTATCTAGCTGGCCGTCAGCAAGCAGTTCTGTGGAAAGAAGAACTCTCACCCCTTCTTCCAGTCAGTCTTGGTGTTCCCCAGGATTCCATGTTAGGCCCACTGCTTTTCACCTTCTATACCAATAAGCTCTATTCCTCCACTCCCAATGCATCTGTCATACAATATGCAGATGATTCTATGTTAATTTGTGCAGCTTCCTCACTACAGGAGCTTCACACATTAACACAAGAATCTTTCCTCTCTGTTGTAGCATGGCTATCCAATATCCAACTTATGCTTAACCATTCTAAAACCAAACTACTACTCTTTAAAACTACTAGGTCCATCTCATTAACTACCACCTTTAATATTATGTCTAGCAACAAAACTACTATTTCACCCTTAGAACAAACCAAACTCCTTGACGTAGAGATTGATAACAATCTAAGATTTGATATTTACATCTCCCAGGCCATCAGCAAAGTCCACAAAAAACTAGGTACCCTCTATAGACATAGACAATTCCTTACCCAACAAACAAAAGCAACCGTAGCCCACACTCATCTTATTTCTACCCTCCTCTATGCCTCACCTATTCTTACCAACCTTAGAAAAGCAGACCTAGCTGAGCTTAACTCCTGCTACAACAAAATAGCCAGATTCGCCTCAGAGTCCCTATTTAGATCTCACCACTGCTCATCCTTGAAGCAAATGGCTGGAACTTCCCCAACTCTACACTACAATCAAGTCTCTCTGATCCACAAAATTCTGTATCAACCTGAAAAAACCCTGCATTACAAAACCTACTTCACTTCCACACCAATAACCGGACCCTTTGCTCCAGGAACATATTTATTCTATCTAAAATCTGGAATGCTGTACCCAGTCATATACCTACTATCACTTCCTTCACTAAGTTTAAAATAAATCATTAAAAACCTATCTCAGTAATAACTGGCTATGCTCCTGTACTACATCAGGTTGGGCCCTCCTCTAGGTTAGACATCCCCCTTCCACTCTTCACACCTCTCCTAATCGTACCTTATATTTCTGACACCTCAAGTTGTATTAATGGGTCTAGGCTCTAGGATTGTATATATACATTCAATATAGTGTAAATGAGATTTTGTTCTTGCTTAGACTTTAAGAATCTTTATGTAGCTGTTGTCTTACACATGTCACTCCAGTAATTGTGTTGATGATTTCTTAGTCTTGAAACTCTAGTAGTGATGTATTATTTCTCTGTTTTACTAATAGTGCTGTTATGTCTGTGTATGCTACTTGAATTATGTCTAACTGAATTTGACTGTAATCTTCTTTGTAAATATGTTATATGCTATATATTGTATGTTTTTTTTATCTGTGGCGCTTTTCTCCCTGGGTCTCCTCTGAAAATGGACCTGTGTCTAGTGGACTATCCCAGTTAAGAAATGTAAAATAAATAAATAAATACTTCTGTTCACAGTACCATTGTGTTTGAGTTTGGGAGGTATTGTGAATACCATGAGTGGGGAATTCCACTTTGCAAAAGGCAAATAATAATGTCACTTTTTTTGCATTTAGTTTTAGACCGCATGGCTTTGGCACTAATCATGTGGCTGTGTTAGCCTCTCCTGTAGTATGTTAACATCATTTGGGGGAATCAATAATTACACCCAATTTGCAATCATCAGCAAACTTGGTAAGCCAGAGGCCATCTGCTTTAGCCTGGACTTCCAAGAAATAGATTCCAAAAAGTAAAGGGCCTAGCACAGCTCCTTGTGGCATGCCATTGGTGAGGGCTCTACTGGTAGAGTCTCCAACTTTGACAGTATGTGTTCTGTCAGTGAACCAACTGGCTAACATCTAGTGACATAAGGGTTAATCCCCAGCTGGGAGAGTTTCTCAATAATACTTCAGTGGGGGATTGTGTCAAAACCCTTGGCCAGATCAAGATAAGTGGCATGCACTGTCTTACCTTTCATCTAGGAATGTGTTGACTTTCTCAAAGAATTCTACTAGGTTTAATAAGCATGATCTACCCTTTTAACAAAGCCAATTGGGTTGGGCCTAGAGTTTGAAGATCACTTATGTCCTCATTAAGGTCCATGATGATTCTTTCCATGGACTTTGCAGATGGTTATACTTGTAGGTCTGTGGTTCCCAGGGTTGATTGATGGCACCTCTTTGTGCAAGGGGATTACTGCTGCTGTTTTCCACTCCACTGGAACAAAGCCAGTTCTCAGGCTATGGTTAAAGAGGATGCTAATTGGGTCTGCCGAGTCCTGTTTCCCGTTTTAGATTGCTTAGTAAGCAACTTGAGATGTTATCTGATACCTTGAACCAGTGTTTTTAGCCTTGGAGAGCACATATATGATCTGATGTCTAGCATTAATAGGCAGAGGACTGGTGTCAGGTATGCTTTGGGGTATGGGCGGTGGGGCCAGGGGTTGAAGTTTTTGCCAAATCTGTCAGCTAACAGGTTGTCAGTTTCCTCCAGTGCAGTTTCATGTTTAGACTCCTAACATTAAGCAGCAGAACTTTGACTTTGTCTCCAGTGGGTGTTGTTACATTGGAACTTTTGTTGCTTTGACATTGCCAAAAAAAGGCACTATGGGGGAAGCAAGCACCTTTGCCAGTATTCAACAGCCTAGAAGACACAAGTGCAGACCGTCTCTGGCAAAGCAACAATGCTTGTTGACCATATCATCCCAGGCTGACAGATGTTGGATCCCCCTGGATTGACATCAGAAGCTAGGCCAACTTTTGAAGCCCATCATCTGTTGTTTATATTTATGACATCATCCTGGGTATAGGTAGAATGCTGCTTAGGGCTAGGGTCATACCTGCCTGGGACACATAATGTGAGAGTTCAGTCATGTGTCATGTGTCTCTTCATGTAGTCCAGAGAGGTACATCTCATGTAATTCACCCCAACATGAACTGTGACCGAGTCATAATGGTACTGGTTATTGAGTGACGTGAGCCACTGTAGTGGAGCAGATCAACCGTCAACACCGTTCACATTCCACCATCAGATTGACAATTGCAGTATGGTACAGGTCTGCAAGTGTCTACATATCATTATTAGATGTTCTGTGACAGACATCAGTATAAATTCATATTGATTACATGGTTACTTAAGTCTTGTCTCACGAACATGTTGTTAATCTGTGATATACACAACAGTATATTACATGTTCTGATACAATTGCAACCTTGGGAAATTTATTGTTCTGTACAGTTGTGTTGCTAGAACCAAAGATTATTGAGTGGGTCAGCAGCATCATTGTATGACTAGTAACATTTGTGTCAAGGAAATGTTCTGCATGACCTACAAACAACTAATCTGTAATGTGTCCTGATATGGCTTCAGGCTACTCAAACACAGCTTCCCCATAAAACATATATAGGCATATTTTGTGCAACTGATGTAAGCACATGACATTGTTACAGTTGTGTAACTGTGTGCATGGTACTAGTGTGTGGAATGTGACGAATGACCATGGTTGTATGTGTAGGTCTTTTCACAAATCATGTATACCAATGTAATTGAAATGTTAAGTGGAATGCACAGATATGCATGTGGATGCCACCAGACATACCTAACCGGAGTGAATGGACAATCTCTAGCTAACCGTTTGTTTCACATGTCACCCCTTGTCACCACTGTCCATCAGCCAAAGTATACTTGCAAACTTTACTCAGTTTCTATGCTAAAGAGGGCAGCACATCTGTGCATTCTGTACAGCTAATAACACAGAGTCATTGGGCCGTGACAACATCACAGATTGCCTGTAACATGACTTAGAACATGGCCCTTTCCTGTCCATTATTTAAGTCATGGATGTTAAGAATGACATACACATCCTGTGTCCAAACAGCTGTCTGGAGGACTGTAGATTGTGGACAATGATTGAATTCAACTGTGATATTGGTGTAATACAGACAGTATCAACATGCCACAGCAATGATGACACATGAGATGAAACAAAATCATGGGGGCATTTGTTACTTTATAAAAGCAAATGCACAACCTAATGATAATGTAGACAGCACATCCCTATGAGCAGACCAAGTGGCTTTTGACCTGTGTACTCAGGTAGATGGTATGCAGAACATCCACCAGCATGCACCCACAATGGTGACTACTCCCTTATATGTAACACAACTCCTGAGTATGTGCAGGACATCCACATCAAAGATCATTGTACTTCCATAGTTCACATCCTTTATCACACCAATAACTGAGTGCAATACACCCCTTGTCATGTACCTCTCTACATATCTTCCAGGGATGTATAACTTAAGTGTACCACATTTTCCACAGTGAGCTGCCACACATCTTATTGGCCATACCTAAGTGTGCTTTTTGTTACATAAACACCCATTAAGGTGTTATACACATGCATGTGTGATACCTGTTCTGGTGATACACACAGTACATACATGGCTGACTGACAAAACTGATGACATGGTTTATATTCTAGATATATATATATATATATATATATATATATATATATATATATATATGCCATGCACACCTGTCAGCTAGCCTGGATTTTTTTCAAACACCTTTTATTGAATTATCACTTGTGACATAGGCAGGTTTACATTCATATTAATCAAACTATATTAACATAGCAAATATTATGCTTTACATATATTGCTATATATCATATAACCTAAGCAGTATTACATAAATTATTCAATTCTTGTCTTTTTTAAACAAGAAACATCTTTATTTAGCCATCGGTTACTACATAAGCAATCATACATTTATATAAACATAAATAAATCACATTGACACAATCCTAGTTGCAAGCATTTTATATCACAAACTATACTAACACACTCACAGTTAAAAATATTATGCATGACTTTTAATCTACCCAGTCTTTCTCACTCAAACATTACATAGTTTATTTAAGTCCTGCCGGCTTTTAAACGTCATTCCTCCCTTGTATGTATTGTTCTCACAATTCCCATTTTTTCCTATGTAGTTTGCTCCTACCCTTTTCTAAAGATCTCAATTCCAGTTGCTTTATCTCTTTTACTATATTCACTACTTCCAGTATAGTTGGCTTAGATTTTGAATTCCATTTTCTAGTAATTGCTTTTTTGGGAGCCACCATTATTAGACACAGCAAGGCCTTATCATGTTTAGGCAATTCCGATTCTGTATCATAGCTCAGAAAAATCATCTCCCTCATCAGACCAATCTGCCCATCCAGCATCTCTGACTCTGCATCTCACAGGGAATCCTTAAAGTCCCCCAGCTCACTGCACTCCCAGAAAATATGTTCCCAGTTGCCTCTTTCTTCCCTTCATACCTCCAACATTTGCTGTCTGCCTGAGGAAAAATTCTCTGGAGTCTACTTGGGGTATAAAAATATCTATGTAAAGATTTCCTGGCAAAAATCCTAAATCTTATAGATTTTGTTGAATATTTGGGAGACATACATATATCCTCCCATTGTTTCTTTGTGAATTGTTTAGCCAATCCCTCCTAACAATCCTTTCTCACCTCCTTTGATTCTTATAGTTATCATGCAATATTTTATATGCTATAATAATTATTCATTTTCTTAATTGTAGCTTCTCTTCTAGATTCTATTAAAAACTCTACCAGTGCTGGTCTTTCATTTAGGAACCCCTATGTCTTTCTCTTTGCCTATATTCTGATATCAATCCCTGTTAAGGAAGACAATCTCTAACCTGCAGTCCAAATAAATTTTTGGCATCTTCCCATTCTGTCATCTTTCCTTCTCTAGTTATTTGCTCCCAATACCTTGGTTCCTTTTCCAGTTTTCTTCAATAAATTCCAGCTCCCTCTTGCCTGTTGTCTGTATCTCTAATTGCAGTCATCCCTATTGGCAGAATCTCCTTTTTCCTTTCCCTGTGTTGGTTTCATTCTTAGAATACTTTCTGCTACTTTATGGATATAGTATTCTGCATGATTATTGCTATTCTCCTTAAAGGTCTGCATCCAAAATCCCAGTCTCTCCTTGTTTCTTGAGCTCCCCCCTTGTTTCATCATCATCCGTTTCCACTTTGAATTATAGTTTTCTGCTTGTGCTATGTATAGAAAGCTTAACTGTGTAGCTGTGAAAAACCCCTTCAAATTGGGCAATTCTAATCTGTCCTGCTGTACTGGACGAATCGGTTTCTCCCACTTGACTTTTGCTGTCTTCCCCTCCCAGATAAAGTCTTTCAGCTCCTTATTAATTGCTATCAAATAACTACTCCTCTGGTTGATAAAAATATGCCTGACCTGTGTATAAGACTAAAGGAACTAAAAACATTTTAACTGCTTGTAGCTTACTGTCTATAGCCATATACCATGCTTTCATTTTCTCAGTTTTTGTATTATCTTTTGTTTAGTCTCTTTCCCAAGTATTCTTAGCTGCCACACTAGAAACATTTTTAATCCATACTCCTAAATACTTCATCGTATCATGTCCCCATAAATACAGATATTCCTGAACCAGTTCATGTGTGGGTGCATAATTTACAGCTATTGCCTGCTTTAAGCATCATTAATTTTGTGTCCTAAAGAGATCTGAAACTGTCTCACAATGTTCCACTACACTGTAATGTCTTTTTTTGGTTTTGTGAGGTGTAAAATAATATCATCTGCAAATAAAGCCAGCTTTTCTTGACTACCATACCAATTATATCCTTGAATTTCTGAGTCCATTATTTTTTTTACCAGTGGTTCTAAATATAATGCAAATAATAAAGAGGAAAGAGGACAATCCTGCCTGGTTCCTCTGCTCTAGCAGAAATTATCAGAGAGGACTCCACCCACATTAATTTTCACCTCCAATCCCTCATATATCCTCCTAATCAACCCTATATTTTTTTCATTTAATGCAAATGCTTCCATTGCCCTGCTCATAAAGTCACAGCTTACTCTGTGAAATGCTTTCTCTGCATCAGGACTTTTCATTTAATGCAAATGCTTCCATTGCCCTGCTCATAAAGTCACAGCTTACTCTGTGAAATGCTTTCTCTGCATCAGGACTCAACAACATTACATTCGGCTTCCTCTGGATCATCAATGTTCTGTTAATGTTGTAACATCTTTGCCTCCCCTCCATAAAACCACATTGATCTATATCTATCAGGTTTGGCATTACTTCTGCCATTCTTTTAGCCATTATGGACACAACTTTCTAATCATGGTTTAAGATTAAAATAGGCCTGTATGAAGCTGGATTGATGGATCTTTACCCTCTTTAGGTATTACAGCTACCACTGCTTTCTTCCAGGACGGTGGTTCTTCTCAAGATACTGTTAAACAAAGCCTTCCAGATCTTTATCAATTTATTTCCTCCTAGCTTCCAAACTTTCACAGGAATACCATCTACTTCTGGGGAGTAACCTGCAGACTGGTTATACATCACATTTTTTCATCTCATCTCCTCCTATCCTAATCATTAGTAATTCAGACTCGTCTACCTCTAACCTTTGCTTATCTAATTGCTCCATAAACATTTTCATTTGTATCTTCTCTTGATTTTCATATTTCTCTGCTTTATACAGACTTTCATAGAATTTCTGAAATATTTCTAATGCCTCTACAGGATCTCTTGTTACCTTCCTTGTTATAAGCTACCTAGATTTGGCGACAGCCCTTTCTATCTGTTGCCTGAGTCATTGTGCTAAAAGTTTTTGTGCTCTAATGTTATTATCAAAAAAACAGTTGCTTAACAGCAGTCTTTCTAAGCTCATGCATATTACTGAGGGTATTCCCTTATTTTCTGCATAGCATTCTGCAGTTGATCCTCCTCTTGTTCTCTGAGATTTCCCCCTATTCTATAAATCAACTAGCCTGTATTGATCATAATCTCACATGCAGGTATAGCAGTGTCCCTCCTAACACTTGCAGCAGATGTTAGAATTTCAGATGTTACAGTGTCAGGACAGTGTGCTTGATTCCCCCTCCTAGATTGCTGAGTACTCATAATAGTTGTACAAGTGTGCTTGTGTAGAACCATCTGTGGTCACTCACAATCACATATGTTTTGTCAGAGATATGGGATTACTGGTGGAGGTATTCTGATATTGTTCATGCTTTTTTGTCCATGAGCATGTAGCTATGTGTCCCACTTGGTTGAGACCTCTGTTGATCTTACTGTCATATTCCGGCATCTCATTTTGCACAGCGTCACAATATGTACCTAACCCCTGTTATATATAACATCTCTGATACGTGCCATAAACTATAATATCCCTGATATATGTCCTCTCCATTCCTCATGTCAGAATGCTTATATCACAGAGAAATCTTTGCCATTGTTGTCACCTTGTGTGACAGTCGCATAATATACATTCACGCTGTGGTGACCCCCTAAAAGCCGAAAGACACAACAACAACTATGCAGTCCATACTGTATCATGTGATTAGAGTTCCTGCTACTTCTGTATTCATTGACATGCCCGCCTCTGCTGTATATTGACATGTTTCACCTGTCCTCTTTTCCTGTGTTCATTCTTACAATTCCTCTGTGTGTCTCTATTCAATACACACACTTCCCCTGTTTGTTTTTAATGGCGATCTGTCTAGCATTATGGATCATTTACACAACTTTTGTTTAGTATGCCTGACACAGGTTTCCACAGTTGTGTGCACTGCATACACTTTCATATGTGTTGGAACTATATACATTGCTTTATTCATAACACTGGTGATCTTTCTGGCACACCTCGCAAACACACTGACCTAGTCTGCTTATAGGTAAACAGGTTTACATATCATTACCTGGCTGGCAACACTGCTGCTAGCCAGGAAACCACCTTGTTTACATTTAAACTCAGTGTGTGGCATGAATATGTAACTAGCGCTACTGCTCACCGCACAAACACATAAACTCCGTATAGGCTTTGCGCTAAGCCTGCAAAGCGTTTATTGAATCCCCAGGTCTGTTTATTTTGCAGATTTGTTGTGCATGTTCTTTGGTTCTTTAATCTGACCAGATGCAACTGCTTCTGACTGATCTGCAATAGTTTTTCAGAATCTGCATTTTCAGCTTATCCTCCTCCTGCAGATTACACCAGCTTCTTGCTGTTCTGTGATAATATTTTTGACTTTTCTAATTTCTAGTAAGTAAATGTATTTCATTGCCTTTATGTATTGGGATAAGTAAACTAGTAGTAACAGTAGGCAATTTGCTTCTAAGCATCATAGGTGCCGGAAGCTGTTAAAGACTGGGGGGGGGGGGCGGAGGGTGACAAGGGCACTTAGTGAATTAAAAAGGGTAATTTTTTTATAACTATTTGCTCCCACAACATAGGTTCACTTGGAGGACATTTTAAGCTTAGCCAATTCTCTTTTGGTGCTTGAATTAACATTTTCTGATTGGTCTTAGCTATCCCCATGGCTGATAATTGTATATTAGCCCTAGTGAGAACAACTATGATCATACCATAGATCATTTGAGGGGGCCATGTAACTGATGCAGCATTTAGGAACTGCCATTAGTGGCATGAGGGGAAATCCTGGAGTACATTTTCTGTTACCCATCCTTAGATCCAAGTTGAATTTGAATATGGATGGATGAGCTTTGCTTTATTTTTATGGATAGTCTGTTCCAGAACAGTGGTAGCCTCTGTGATATATATCCATCTCTCCACAACATTCAGTTTAGATACCTGGACTGAGTATTTTTGATGCCATTTGACTTTCTGATGTTCAGTAGGTCCATCTGTATTATGTCGAAGGATGCTTTTCTTGCCAGACATGTCACCTCTAAGCACTCTGTAGGATACTGAGTATAGTAATAAATCTTTGAGGTGGTCCATGCAAGACCTATTGTTTAGGACTTGTATCCTTTTAGTAAGGTATCTCTGTGGGTATTCCAATTGTTGCATGAGGCTGGACAGATACATGCCAAAGTGGGCATTATACAAAATGATTGACATAATGAGAGCTTTGGGGGGGCAACAACATCTCTAGATCTATTCACAATCAATTTGTTTGTAAGCATATAAAAAGGCTTTATGACTCTGGGCACATGTTGGTCAAAAGTTAGGTCACTGTAAACACAGTTCCCAAATGCCAAACAATTGGATCAGTTCTCAGAGGGCATTGTCATGATTTTGACAGCAGTTATTAAAACTGCCCCATTCAGAACATTTCCATCATAAAAGTCTACTTCCACACACAACTGCATTTTAAATTTATTGTTTGAACATTTTTCCAGTAGGCAGTGAAGCAAAATGCATGCACCAATAATGACAAAACTGCCCAATTCAGAACATTTCCATGATAACAGTCTACTTCTACAAACAATATATAAATGCAGAATCACAATAGACTGTAAGCCATAGGCATGTTGCACAGCTTCTTGAACTTATTTTCAGTTGGGGGGGGGGGGGGCAAATACCAGGGACACATTTTAAACATTGGGTGTATAATTTTGGAAAGTTGCTTGCATAAAACGTTGTTACCACCATGCATTTCACTGCAAAGCTTTGAACCCAGAACACTGTGCACTACAGTCAGAGCAACATACCACTAAACCAAACCAGCAGTTTCTTGAAAGACAGGAAGACAAACTTAAATGGCTATTATATCATTTAGTGAATTCAGTTCTCACTTCTCATCATAGCTGTCAACCTCTTAGCACAAAATTACAGAACAAAGCTAATAATGGGGGAATACAGCCCCAAAATAGGGACACATTTCAAATACTCCCCGGGGTTCATGAAGCTCGGCCTTGTGCCGACCGTGCAGCGTAGAGATGGCACAGCAGCACCACATGCATATTAATGAAGGCACGCTACCGCAATGTCCACGTGCATAGAAAACATGCGCAAGTGCAGGAGGGCATGTCTAAGCATTGCACGGAGGAGTAAACATGTCAGCTGCAGATGCGCAACCTAAAATGCTGACTAGTACAGCCTGCTTCTAATAACAATCACTCCTGCTAGTGTCCGTGGATACTGAATTGTATGCAAAGCATACAAGACAGTTTTGCAAACACCAAAATAAAAAGTAAACACAAAGGCACCTAGCTGAATATTGAGTCCCCGTCCTTCGAACAAATGACATTTAAAACCCCGTACCCGTATTCCATTGTAGTGTTGATTGTTATACCAAGTGGAAGCGAAATGCAGCATGTTAGCGTGCTGCTGCCCTTTGCTAAGCCTAGCCCAATGGTTAGGGTTACCACCTGTCCCACTTTGTGAGGGACAGTCCCTCTCTGGGCAATAGTGTCCTTACCAAAACTATTAAAAATGTTAAATATCCTGCGATTGTAGGACATAATTATGTCCCATATTTTATGTAATTCTTCTTCTTCTTCTTCTTCTTCCGGCTTTTTCCCGGTTAGGGGTCGCCACAGCGGATCACCTTGTCCGCACATTGAATGGCAGTGGAGTTTTACGGTGTCGAGTTGCCAGCCCGGCGCCCAACCTTCCACAGAAGGCACACTCACACGCACACCTAGGGCCAATTTAGAGTGTCCAATCCACCTGCAGCATGTCTTTGGGATGTGGGAGGAAACCGGAGCACCCGGAGGAAACCCACGCGACCACAGGGAGGACATGCAGACTCCGCACAGAAGGCACTCCAGCTGAGGATCGAACCGGAGAACCTCTTGCTGTGAGGCGGCAATGCTAACCACTGCACCACCGTGGCCGCCCTTCCCATATTTTATGTAATAGTTCCATAAAATAGTTAATTCTGTATCTAAACTACTTAAATGTTACAAGAAACAGAATAAGCAACTAAACTGCTAAAAGAATAAGCTGTCACGTAGGCATGAAAGTAAAGTATGCCCCTTTGTAGTGACCATGGGTATGTGTCGGCCTGTAAAATCTGATGTGTGTCCCGAAAATGTCCCGCTTTGGCCATCTGAAAAGGTGGAAACCCTACCAATGGTCAGAGCATTCACTAAATATCTGCCCATTCGCGGTCCAGGTCATCCCTGTCTGGACGGCCCACAGATGAATGGGTATTACCCGAGTCTACCTACCATGTCATGAAAGATAGATATTTGCATGTACCTATGTGCGTGAAGTACAGCATGTGGAAGATCAGATATGCCAGCGTTGTCCTCACAACCATATTGGTACCAGAGATATGTAGAGTATGCAATGTGTTCTGTTGTCTGTGCCATGGGCCATCAACCAGAGAAGGGATGGATGGTGTGTATGGAATATGGGGGTGGGGGGTGATGGGTAATTAATAATTCGCCAACGGCGGACTGGGTCGGATGCACAATAGGTGAACTGGAGGTGTACGAGGGAGCAGTAGGTGAATCAGAAAGAAAACCAAAGAACAAACATTCACATCCGCAATACAACCTGACAGGCCATACTGCAGAACACAATACCACAAACATATGAACATTAAAATGTGCGATAGACATGTGCAGAAATTTACCGGTTCACACCCACATAATGGTCTGGCCTGAACCAAGCCATCCAACCCCAACACACCTGGATACATAATTGAATACCCATCATCCCCTCCACAGCACACCCCCTCCCTTGCTGAACATCCACCAAAACCACCCATACACAGGATGCTAGCTTGGCGCAGCCATATCTGCACATAGTGACCCCTACCCACATCTAGTAGGCAGTTGCACCCTAGGCAGTCTCAGGCATGCAAACTAGGTATCCCATGCATGCATAACCCTACCACATTTTCGAATAGCCAGCTGAATGGGGTCCGTCGTTTACAATTTTTGGACATCTCTCATGGGATAAGTGTCTGTTCTCAAGATTAGACTTTGTGGCATAACACGATATCCAGCCCCGTTGACATCCGGGCACTAGGGCTACCACCTGTCCCACTTTGCGAGGGACAGTCCCTCCTTGGCCAGTTGTGTCCTGCATAAAAATTGGAAAAATGGCAAATGTCCTAAGATATTAGGACAAACATATTTCCTATATTTAATGTAATAGTTGCATAAAACAGTTATTCTGTTTCTGAAACACCTAAATGTTATAAGAAACAGAATAAGCAACTAAAGTGCTACAAGAATAAGC